>NC_056733.1:1887217901-1887262901 GCF_019279795.1 Protopterus annectens | reverse complement strand
ATTGATATCACGGACCAGGTTGAGGTCATGCGAATGGGTTGTTTGAGTGGAGCTTGACTTGTGGATATTCAGCAGTCCCATCAAGGTGTGGTCTGAGATTGCTTTATATGCCAGAGGTTGCCCCTGAGGAGTTTGTATGAAACTGAGTAGAGGGATAGGGCTTTTAGCCTATCTGTGTAGGGTAGGTGTTTGAGGCCCTGGAGTCTCCTGATGAGGAACCTCTGTGGTCTTTCCAGCTGCTGCATGTGCTTTGCAAGGTACATGCTGAAGGGGCATTGTACTCAATAACTGGCCTTATAAGGGAAGAATACAGGGATGTTATGACTTTTTTGTCCCTGGATGAGATACTCTTACTTATGAGGTGGGCCATGTAGAAAGCTTTCCGTACAACAGAAGCAACATGGTGGTCAAAAGTCAGGTTGCTATCAACCTGGGTACCCAAATCCCTCACTACTGATTGTATACTTAGTACATTGTTATTAATGTCATAATATGTAAAGGTGTCATTCTCCCCAAAGGGGATGATGATGCTTTTATAATACCCTCAGCATAAAGGGATACCCATATCAGGGAATAATAGTATCAGTTCTTGGCCAACAGTCTTAACATTAGCTTTACATAATTTTATTTATTTATTATTTACTGGGAAAGTCTGACTTGGAATGAAGTCAATTTTCAGAGGATGCCCAGGGAGAAATGCTCCAGATGCATGTCTTTGTAAGGTGGGAGGAAACCAGAATACCCGGAGAAAACCCACACAAATGCAGGGAAGACATGCGGACTCTGCATAGAAGGCACTCCAACTGAGAATTGAACCAGAGAACCTCTTGCTGTGAGGTGCCAATGCTACCACTGCACCACTGTGCCATCCATATATTTACCCTTTTTGGAATAGTTAGGAAAGAAAACTGGAAGGTGAATGAACTGGTTTATATTTGCCTCTGTGGCCACTTTGGGCATAAAAAGGATTCATCCTCAAAAACTCTGTGGCTTTGAAAAAGTAAATACATGGCAGTTTAGATAAGGCCTGTAGTTCTGACACTCTCTTGGCTGAAGGAATGGCCACAAGAAAAATGGTTTTCCAGTTTAAAAACTATGTCACAGGAATCAGCCAGTTCATAGGGTCTCTGCATGAGAACTTGTAGGATCAGATTCAGATCCCAAGGAGGGGAAGGATCTTTAATAGGTGGCCTAAGATGAAATATTCCTTTCATGAAGACTTTGCATATCCTAGATGTTGAGATGGAAGATAGTGAATGTAAATCATCCATGATGTGAATGTTAGCAATCGCTGCCATCTGTAATTTAATTATAGAAAAGCTAGCTCCCTCATGAAAAAGACAACTTAGAAAAAGCAGAACAGCTGAAATGGGAACTGAGATAGAGTCAATGTTCTGATTTCATGCCCACAATGAACATCTTTTCCATTTGCTATTGTAAACCTTTTTGTAAAAGTTTTTGAGAAGCAAGAATGATGTCTCAGATGGGATAGGCTAGCCTGAACTTTCTTAAAATCATTGGAAGTGGAGAAACCAAGTGCTAAGTCTTGGTGATCTTACATTGGGGCCTAGTGTATGGATGGGCAAGAGTTCAGAGCCTGTCTGGGATCCAGTATCCACGGTGGATATTTGGCGTGAGACCGCATGAAGGGGAACCATACCTTACGATGCCAGAAGGGAGCTACAAGGATTAGTGTTTTTGAACTTGTGGACTTTTTTAGAACTTTTGGTATCAATGGGACTGAAGGATAGGTGTATAGGAGACCTGGAGGCCATATCTGTATTAGAGCATCCCTGGGTGGCTCTCCAGTTGGAGGAGTCAGAGCAAAGTACTTGCTGCATTTGGTGTTCAAGGGGGATGCAAAAAATTTGAAGCAAGGTTGGCCCCATCAGAGAAATATTTGGCTCACTAATGACTGACTCAGGGGCCACTCATGTGGACTCAGAATGGATTGGCAGAGTCTGTCTGCAAGAATGTTGGTCTCCCTGGGAATGTGCATTGCAATCAGAAAGTGGTTCGAGGAGATTGCCCATTCCCACACTCTCATGGTCACTCTGCATAACAGGTAAGAGCAAGTTCTCCTTCCCACTTGTTGAGAGACCAGACTACTGACATGTTGACTGTATGAATTGCTATCATTCCCAGAGGTAGGTAGTCTTCAAAGGCTTGTAACATCAGAAGGACTTCTCTCATCTCCAGAACTTTGATGTGCAATTTGGACTCTAAGAGAGACCATGTGCCTTGGACCAACCTTCCTTCAAAATGCCCCATATTTTGTAGCATAGTCTGTTATTACTAGTAGGCACTGATACCCACTGTTAGAATTTACTAGTGTCTTTACAAAGTTCATAGCAGTGTACTTGAATGGCACTTCTTTAATTGGCAACAGGATCAATGAACTCTTAAATCTAGAATGGGATGTATTTTTCTGACACCCAAGACAAAAGGCATATATATTTCTATATTTCATTTAATATGGCTGCTAAAATACTCTTATTAGCATTCTTGCTTTAATCTTGTCCATCATAAAGTGACCAACAAACATAAAACTAAAGGCAATTTTCCTGCTAGTGTCTTATAAGGTCTTGGCATTAACAATCACTGTCAATATTACTCCCTATCTTTACTTACTCAATTAAGTGGTCAAATTTTTAACTCAAAATAAGAGTAAGCTGAAATATGAACATCTTGTTCACTATCTTCCACTATAATTTTAACTGTGTTCCCTCATATTTCATCTGTGCTGTTTTAAAGTTTATGTGATTTTCCTATAAGACCACTACATCAGAATTATTTTCTCCACTAGCTTGTCTTGAGGTATAAAGTATGGCTTCCTTTGCCTAAATCATTAGTATTACATTTTCCTCTATGTCCTCCATAAAGGGTAGTCTGGGACAAATTCTCTCACATTACCTTCTCTGCTACCTGTACAAGCTTCTTAAGAGTTCTCTTATCTTTCTGCACCCACTTTAATATAAATGGATTCAGAATTTTGTACATTTCTACTTGTCGTATTTTGAGCACTCATTGCCATTTCTTATTTCTTAGTGTCCTGACTTAAGTGTCATTATTCAGCTATTTCTGGCCCCTCTGTTTGTGTACTAGCACTCCTTATATGTCTCTGTGCAGACATCTACCTTACTGCAAATGTTTGCTTCAGATTTTCCTATCGGTTCACCTTCAGTTCCTGTACTGACTCCTTTACAATACTGAGTGCCTGTTATTTCATCACTGGGATAGGTTTTTGGTAACACAAATGATCTATTTCACCATCTTACCATTCCCAGATTCTAGTCCCTTTTGTAGTTTTTATGCTAATTCCTGTCACCAGGTTTTGATTCTGGGTTTCTAGATGCTTGTTCTCCCTTCTCACATTCTTATACTGAATGGGAATTTCTTCTTAAATGTATCAGCCTGCCATATTCTATAGATTCTGTCTCCTCCCACATTTTTCACAGTGCCTTTGAGTGAGAAAAATATTTTCCTAGTATCATGAGTGAAATCAGTGGCTACATCTGCAGGATGTAAAAGTTTTCATAGAATTGTTTGAAATTCATCATGTGTGAGGGAGTATTTCTTCTATCACCATGAATGCATATTGCTGTCACATACTGCTTGTTATAAACACCATGTTTACATACAGTGAGGGGACCTTTGACAAAGGTAATCATGCTTCCAGAGTTTAAAAGATCCTAAAAGTTAGTTACAACGCAATGACATAATGCTGACTCAGTTATTCTAGCTGCAGTCTTATCACATTGTATATGAATAGTTTAATCTGTAGATTAACTATAAGTATTCACATTTCTACTATTAGCATTCTGCTTCAATATTAATGGAACAGAGTCTGGCTACGTGGACCCTTCCTCCATATCTGAAAAAAAGTTAACCCATTATTTGCTACTTTTTGTTTTACAAATTATTTTGCATTTCCTATAGTAGCTTTAGACTTTGAAGCAAAAAATTCTGATTTAACTCATTGCTTCCTGTAAGAATACAGTCATCAGGAAAGTAGATATCCTGTGTATCCTGCTAGAGTATACTCATCTTTACAGGAGACTTCCTTATACTCCTGAAAAGAATATACTCATCAGTATTTTCAATGTCTAATTTCTGAAGTCCTGGTACAGATGCATACTTAAAATGAAGGGAACAAACTGGCATTTACAAGATGACACGATCTGCTAAGCATACATAGTGAAATGACCGGCAAGGACTGTACAGAGTTAAAGTTATTAAGGAGTGTTTGTAAAAAAATTATTTAAAAACTGAGATATTTCTATGTTTACAATAATGCAGAAATGGAGTGTGATATTGTCATGTGCCGGTGATGTATGCAAGCAGTGTGTATTACTAAAGAATTATATTAAAACATAATGGGTAATGTGAAGCATTCTGAGATGTGAATATTTTTGGTAAAGCAAAGTCATGAATGTTAACTATATTTTCTTAACTGTATTAATTTCATAAAAGCTGTGTGACCTACAGGTGAAAAAAACAGTAAGGTACACAATGTTGCCACTGATACACGCTATCTAACACACACTGTTTTGCAGATTAATATTGTTTTGAAATATTGTGAAAATATTATATGTAATAATTTGCATATATTATGTAATATGACAAAACAGCAGTATGCTACCCTCTCTTGTCATATATCATTAGAAAGGTCTCAAACAGGAGAACAGCACTCCCACTTATATCTTCGATTTATTTCCACAAAAGGGATATAACCCTTTGTTTGAGCATAACATTAATATTTTTGGGTTAAGAAAATACCATTTTCTTTCATAAATCTGCAATATAGAATCAGCAGGTACACACAGACCTTTGATATTAACACCAGTGTCTAGCCCTTTGTCTGCCAAACAGTTTTCATATAATTTATCAGACATTACGAAGTATGTTTTCAGTATCAGACTTTGGAGAAAAAGCTTTCAGAGAAGCAGGTAGTTTCATGGCTCAGAAGACCTTTGTTTAGGGATAGTTGTGCACATAGGCATTCCTGTTTATTATTTCTAACTGTCTATTACATAATCAGCATCATAATGTTTGCAATTTGCAGGGTCATGTGTAGTGATTACTAATAAATATATATAATGCACTGATACATTAGTAGACAGACAGTACTGTTTGTAGGACATAACCTATATTTTGTATGTCACAGGCTGTCACTGTGTTTATGATTGTCCATTATTTCTGTGGTCCTGTGTTGCATTCCAAAGATATGATGTTGGGTCTACTAATGACCATGTTGCTTTTCTCGGCTCTTTTGCATATGGCTTTTATATTTCCATCTGGACTGCCATGTCACTATATCTTCATTATACCAATACGTTAATTGGTGGCTGTTCATGTGACTCATTACATGCGCAGACCTGGGCTACATTTGACATTCACACACCAACATAAATGTGCAAGGTACACATACAAGACAGAAAACATGGAAATAGTGACATTCTGTCAGATAATCCACTACCCAATGTAGTGTGGCATACATCACAAGTATTAAGTACTGCAGGTCACAGTACTTGTGTTATGTTGTCATTTTCACTTGTTTTGCAAGATAGACACATGTCAGTGTTGCATGACACAGTGTCCTGGCATTCTTATCTTCAAATGTCATGATATGTAAGTGTGCTGGGTGTATGCATGCTTGTCATAATGATGGCTGATATACAAGTGTTCAAGTAATGGCAGAATTTCCAGTGACAAACTGTGTTATGCATGCCATGTCATTTCCACTGACAACCTATTTTATGCAAGATATATCATGGCCAGGAGTAACCTACTCACATTCTGTGATGGACACAGTATCCCTGATATGGGCCTGTATTGAGAACAACCATAAGTAAAGATAACAGGACATGGGGAATGTGTTGTGTGCATGAAAATCCATCTGCTAGCAGCAATTATTTTTGTTATACTCCTCCTACATAGTCTTTTTAGGCCATATCATCTGAGAATGTAGTTTTAATGACACCTGCAATGTATGCTGATATACCTTTATTCTCATAATAAGACATCACATGTTGACAGGATAGTACTTAATGTCTGTTACATTTCAGATGTGCACATCAGTTTGTCTTTAATGTCAGCCATGATTTTCACAGGAATGTGCAGCCCGATAGGCATGTGGTTTTCATTGTTAATGACTTACATCTCATATGGTGGTACACTTGACTATGGGCATACCTTATTTTAAGGCTTTATACTAACTGTTTTCTGCCTGTGCATTGTGTCACAGTGGGTATGTTATGTACAGTTATAGGCATGTATGTTATGTATTTATTT
This sequence comes from Protopterus annectens, assembly GCF_019279795.1. Lineage (NCBI taxonomy): Eukaryota > Metazoa > Chordata > Ceratodontiformes > Protopteridae > Protopterus > Protopterus annectens. The sequence continues at coordinate 1,887,256,607 of NC_056733.1, read as the reverse complement.
TCTTGAATTGTGATTCACCTTAACAGGGCATTGGACCTGTGCACACTCACACATCAGACATCAGAGATGAGTGCATGACAGACCACTGCACTAGTCCTCAAATGATAAGCATGATGGAGATGATGATGATGAGGAAGATGGACCTACACATAGCATCAACCCTGCTGCATCCCAGAGGAGACACCACCCAGAATCACCACAAGACGATTATCAGAAACCAACCCAGGAGGTGATGACTGATAGCTTTCAAACACAGATGAGGGACATGATTGGGAATTTTTTCCAGGATATGTCCCTGGCTATGCAGGACTAATTTAGGGAAATAGCCCAGGAGATCATTTGTGATGCTCATCCCCATCAGGGTAGGCCCTCAGGACCATAAATATTGTCTGTGTGGTCCACTTGTGTAATGCTCCTACCATGCTGTCTGCCATATAAGTGTTTTTAGAATGTCTGGGCACACTTGTGAATGTATAGCATTTTGCTGCCATGCTTATGTGATACACGAAAAGGTACACTGTCGATATCATGTGATATTTAGCAGTATGTTGCAATGTGTGCATAACACACATTACCATGTTAGAATTTCTTTCAACATGCTGTCCATGAGATTCAGCAGTAAAAACGCTGCTATTTCTGCAAGAGTTCCACTGTATACATATGTGGGTTGACAGCAACAATTTTTCCCTTACTCCACAAATACCACAGTGGTATTGACATGATTTGTGGGTTGCTGTGTTATGCCTGTTCAACAACAGGACATATCCTTGCCCCTGTGTTTTGGATGACATGTGTCATACTGTCCCACTAGCATTGTATGTGGCATGTATTGGCAATAATGATGCCATGTTGTATCATATTAATGTGTTTGCTACATATGAGCAATCTGACTTTACTGAATGGATAGACTGCCAGTGTACCATTCATGTTTACACCATGGTACTACTGATTTATCAGTAACATTACAGTATGCTTTCTTTGGCCTATGTTGCATTTCTGCATGCATTCCTTTGCCACATAAATTCATAAATTTCAGCAAATGGTTATTTATGTACATGTGTCTGCACATATTCCGATCAGTAGAAAAATGCCATTGTACCTTGGGACTGTGAGCAGTCATTGACTTCATGTTAATGTGCTGTAATGTTGTTCACAGAGGACTGTCCTTTGTTCAGTCATACCCATGTTCAGTGATATATAACCACAGGTGTCTATTCCACATGATGTTTTACAGTGGTATGACAGTACATATATATATATATATATATATATATATATATATATATATATATATATATATATGTGATACCAATTCTTAACTTGTTTACCTGTGCCTCTTGCTGTTATATGATTGTATAATACAGTGTGTGTGATTTCTACATGGCCATTTTTGTTGACATCCGCGATCGAGTCTGCTCATGTGACATATATTGGTCATTCACCTCAGTGTACTTTAGGTTGACTTCACCACCACCCTATGTGGTGCACATGTACAATTTGCAATGTGTTCCCTTATATAGTGTTGTCCTGCCTAATCTTTTGCTTGTGTAGCTTTGGTGCCATGTCTTCCTTGATGTAGGCCCACGTTGTCCACCTCCCTTCTACCTTTGTAAGCTTGTCATATATCTTGCATATATGAATGGTATATGTTCACTCTTCTTGAAATTCTTGTCCATTTTCATGTAGTTATTTTGGTAAAAGGTTAACTTGTGCCAGCACTATGAGCATTAGACAGATGCAGGATATATACACACAACTTGATGGCTATTGCTTGCACTACATCTTTTCTCTTGTTATACTTGTTACATATTAACCAGTGTTCTTTTATCGGACTTGATGTGCACAACCTGATAGTTGTTTTATAGCATTAATCATAGATTTCAGAACATATATTACTACATATCATCAGTGTGCATATGTGTATTGACATTCCTTTCAGATATTTTCATGTTAGGCCAATGAAGGTCATACATATACCTCTACACCTGTGTGTTGCCTTTGACATGGCAAATGTCTGTGACATATGCATTCCATTACATGTCTGTTTGGACTGTACAGACTTACAAGTGTAAGCAGCAGCTAGTTTGATGCTTTGCTGCACTACTGCTGTTTGTGCTTGGTTGTTTGCCTTTCACATGCATGATTGGAGGCTTTGTTCTGTCCCCTGCTGATATTCTTCAGCATTTTATTGGCTGCATTTGCTCATATGTGCTGTTGCTTGGTTTACACTTTTGCACTCCTGGCAGACTACTTGGGTACTGGATTCAATATCCATTATGTACTGTAATCCCTACAACACATGAATGCTATTAGTCATACACACCCAGGTATGACTGCCACACAGTTTGTAACAGGTCATACTATAATAATGCATAGGTACATATGTATTTCTGCATTTCACAATGCCTGGTATGCATCCCCACCCTGTTTGTCAACTTTCCATTGTCCATGTTGTAGAGTGTGCCATCTGTGTACCTTACAGTTCCTTACTGTTAATTTCCTTCCTTTGTCTGTATTGTCTTGTGATATTTGCTATATTTGTATACCTGCTGTTTTGCCCTTCTCCTCTTTCACTGTCTTTATCTTTCCTTCTATTCTCCAAACAAAGAAAAAAATGAGGTCTATTCCCATCAAAAAAAGACTGCCCATCCCCCCTGACTGTCCCTTAGACTTTTCTGTTCCAAAATAAATCGTGTGTCCCTCTTCTTCACACATACCCTACCTCTGCTTTTCTTCTTCCTATCTTCTTGGGTGTCTGCATTACCTGTTTTTCCCACACATGTCCCGCACCTATTGTTAGCTACTGCTAGATGTGATGATGTGGCTGTGATTGCCCTTCATCTTTATTCATTTTTTTTATTAGAAATTTTACAGTTTCCATCAGAATCAGTAAATTCAGGCAAGTATATTTTATTAGTAAATGACTTACAAATATATTCATAGTTGTCTCTAAACTTCCTGGTGAGATTGCTGAAGATACATATTACTTACAAATATCATCCAGCTTACATTGGAATAATATAATTTCCAAAACTTTATTAATGTACATCAAGGTTTATGAGACAGCATTCATTTCTTACGGACTGGCTGTGACTGCTAGACAGTGCTCCAATGCTGCTGCTCAACTTTGTTATGAGCCAACATATTTTAAGTTTACTGAGACATATTTCCATATTACAGAGTTATCCACAATTTTTGTGCTGATATCGGCAAAATGCAAAGGATTCTGTGAGATTTACAAAATCTGGTCTATAATAATTACAGACAGAAATCCAATTTTCGGGAATTATTCAGGTGACTGTATCAAAGTAGATGTTGCAAGCATAAACAATGCAAAAAAACAACACACATATTTACATCGGACATAAAATGAACAATAAACATACATTGGCTAGGAGTTCTGTACAATGATCTCTCTCTATAACTATTTATGTGAATCTAGTAGATCGACACACCAAATATCAACAAAAAATAATAAAAAAATCAACACTACAACATGCATACTCCAAAAAATAACCCCAGGGCATACAAAAACACAAGCAATGGTTTTGCACCCCTGACTCCCTACTACTCATTCCCTCCAGTACAACCCTTTGGAGTGTGTATTTTTAACTCCTATTGGGTGTGGCCCGAGCCTTTAAAAATTAAATTATCACCTTACAATTCTAACAAATACTCATTGACAGATTTCAGATATCAATACAATTGTATTTGCTATCATGTATGCTTCAAGATAAAATATTCTGATACTGTGTATGTAGCATGATTTTGGAATTATTAATGCAAGTATGAACAAGTAATATTTGACGCCTAGTGGAGCAGTAGGAGGTAACTGCAGATGCACCTGGAGGCATCACTTGGATGTAATGAGGTACCAACTCCAAGATTGCCCAGTACAGGGAAAAGATATATTCCTCAACTCCAGTATTATAGCAGTCTCCCACAAATGTCAATCAGCTTTCCTGTCAACCAAATTAAACAGGTAGGAAAGCTGTTGACATAAGCACCAGTCAACCAATTTAACCGGACCCATACATACATATAGATATATGGAGAAAGACAAACACACGCACACACACACACACACACACACACACACACACACACACACACACACTCACACACACACACACACACACACACACACACACACGCATACATAAAAGAGGACAGGAAGGGATAAGAGCTACAATAGCATTCAGGATTGTGGCAGAGAATGTAAACAGTGTATGTTAAAAAGGTGGGAGGAATGTAGAGTAGGGGTAGCCACCAAATATGATTCTATGTCATCCTCCTTGCTTAACTACTTTATGGCAAGCACATTTTTGGAGTACCGCATCAGACAGCCCATCCAACTACTTTTGAGGCTACACCACCTTCTGATTAGTCTCCACCTTGGACTCCGTTAAAGCTTTTAACCAGTAGAAATCCTCCATTTTTTAGATCAAAAGTAGCACACATGAAACAAAATTCTTGCCAGCTAGAAAGACACCAGGAACAACAGCAAAACATTTCTGGTTACAAATACAGTAAAACATCTCTGGTTGCAAACACTACCTCAAACAGGACATACACTTGCCTACTAAGACAAGGCCCTTGGTCAAATTGCCCATTCATATGCCACTAGTGTATGTCTTAAAAAACACAGAAGGCACACATTTATGTAAAAAGGACAAAAAAGGTTTATTGCTATAAACAGAAACAAAAGAATGAAAAAGGTAGTCCACTCAGCTTTTAACAGTGCTGACAAGTCTGCATACAATAAGCACAGTATCTGAACGCAAGACTTTATAACCTGAGGTGTAGCTAGTTTTTCTGGCACCTAATGCCATCCCCCGATCCCTCCCCTCAACTTCAAGTTGAGAAGCAAAAAAAAGTACATTTTTGCATTCTTGATCTAGCACTCATTCAGTTCTTAATCCAGGGTCTATTCTACCCCACCTATGCTCCTCAAGTTTGACTTGAAGAAAAATAAAAGAAAGAACTAGTCCATGCTAGATCTTAAAGGATATTCCAGGTCCACAAAAGCAAAGAAGAAAGTTCTATCAACAAATACAACGTTAGCATTCATTTTTGATACCGGCATTGCACTTAAAACTGAGCAGGACCTGCCATTCATGCCCCTTAACACTTTATGACAGAGACAGCTGTCTCATTTGCTACATACTGGATATGCTTCTAAATATATATATATATATATATATATACATATATATATATATATATATATATATATATATATACGGTTCCCTATTAGAATCCTGAAACACTATAAGCCTGAAAGTCAAAATCCTGAAAACTAATGACTGAAAATGCAAAATCTCGAAAATGCAAAATCCTGAAAGTCAAAATCCTGAAAACACAAAATGGACATACTGACGTCATTGTGGCTTTGCTATTGTTAGCCCTGTGGTGTTAGGTCATGCGTTGGGTCCAGGTAACTGTGCGGTTGGTTTTATGTTAGGGTTAGGGGCGGTATAAGTGAGTTAGGGTTAGGGCGCAGGTTAGGCATGTATGCAATAGTGACAAATATTGGGGTTAGGGGCGGTTTAAGTGAGTTAGGGTTAGGGCGCGAGTCAGGTGAGTGTGCGATAGTGACGGACCTTAGGGTTAGGGTTAGGGTCAGGGTCAGTTGGTAGATATTAGTGTCTTTATAGTGACATATTAGCATTATTTGTGTTTTCAGGATTTTGACTTTCAGGATTTTGCATTTTCGAGATTTTGCATTTTCAGTCATTAGTTTTCAGGATTTTGACTTTCAGGCTTATAGTGTTTCAGGATTCTAATAGGGAACCATATACACATATAATTCACCATATTGGTTCAGTCCCAAACAGCCTGTATAGCCACAGTTATTAAACAGGAAATCACAGCTACATGCCTTACCAGGCTTTCATTTTAGCTCTGCAAAATAAAAATCTTCACTTAAACTTACCATACGATAAACCCACAAGGAGGCTTGTTGGGACTTCCAACTCTATGAATCTTCTGTCAGAGGCCATTATCTGACACACAGTGAACCTCTATCCAATGAGCCAAATTCCTGACTTGCCTTTGTCAGGCAACCTCTTATTATACAAACAGTCATTAGCAGGTAGTTTGTCAATAACTAACTAATACAGTAAGGCAAACAATTTCCTCTCTAACATGCTGTGAGAGTTTTACAAACACAAGTCACTTTCTACACTTTTAAAGGAACTACTACCCACTTTCCACAGGTACAGGTAAGATGTTACAATAGACACACACACACACACACACACACACACACACACACACACATATATATATATATATATATAGAGAGAGAGAGAAAGAAAGATAGATAGATAGATAGATAGATAGATAGATAGATAGATAGATAGATAGATAGATAGATAGATAGATACAGATGTACAATAAAGTCTCACTTAACCAGCACCTGTGGGGATTGGTAGATGCCAGTTAAGTGTATGTTCCAGTTGCTTGAGACATGCTTTGTGTTTTTTGATTGGCTCGTATACTGGCATACGAGCCAATCAAAAATGGCAAAGCAGAGCCTCTTCCTTTCCATGCAGAACAGCAGGCTGTTCTGCATTGAACAGAAGAGGCTTACCTTTGGGATTTTTGATTGGCTTGTGTGCCAGCATACAAGCAAATCAAATGCCAGTTGCTTGAGTCCCGGATAATGGGTATTTTACTGTAGATGTTGATATACTGCATTGTACACCGAACCATTATTATGTGATAATCCTCTCTAGAAGGTGATATTAAGCAAATTATACAACCTATTGGTAAGTACAACTAATATAAGAAACAATACTCTACACTTATTTTTTAGGAAAGGCAACAAAATGTGTTACACTTTCCAAATGGATGCCTCACTAATTTGCAATTTCCTCTTTTATTTAATAAACCTGATGTCAGTCACTAAGCATAAACTTCAGGCAGTCATTAAGATGAGCTGCTAACATGTGAAGCACAGATTATAGCTTAACACTAGACAGTTTCATTGCACAGTGACAGTGTTTGTAATAAAACTTTAATTTAGACAGGGTAGCTTCTTATCTTCTGAGACAGAAGTATCCATTATGATGATATTCAGTGCATGCACTGTATTTTTTTTGGGGGGATAGGATTGCTTAAACAGTATTTAACTACTTATTTTATTTAGAGAAGTCTTGTTCTCTTTCAATCATATCTCTTAGGTCAAAAATCTGTGTATGCAACTGTTTGGCACATGTATTGTTTTTCTTTTGCGTGGGGTGCTATTTCATGTAGAAATAATGGACTGTAGTTTTTCATTACACCACACGGTGGAGCTCATTTTCAGGAATATAAAAGACAATTTTGAAAGTGAAAGAGGATTCTGGAACACTAGCTGAAGAAGGGAATACTGAAACACGTAGCTGAAGGGAAAAAAGGCCTTGCAGCATGACTGGATTTTCTTTTCTAGTGTTTTGGGACAGGGAAGTGAAGTAGCAGATTGTGTCTGCCTCTTGCTGAAATCCTGGATATGGTATGTTGTGGAATCAGGAGAGAAGTCTGAAACCAGTAGTTCCATGCCTGCTATGATTCAGCAAGAAAAGAAATTACCTTGGGCTTAGTACTGAGAAGCCATAGATGATTACCAGAGTTCTGGTAGGTGATTTTCTACTTTTCTTATTAGAGGAACCACGGCGCCTGGTCACCAGGATATTCTCGATGGAGTGGTAGGAGGCTCTGGCCATCATTTTATATTTTTATAAGATTGTGGTTCCCCAAACCCCCTTTAATGCTTTGTGGATTACAAATAACTGGGATCCATATGAGCTCCAATTTGGGCCCCATCATGCCAGCAGCAAGGCTGTAAGTAGTCACTGGTCAGTGAACAAGGTATAATAGAGTCTTTCATAGATGGTCTGTTTAGAATTGATCAAAAGGGGGTAGAGGGTGTTTGTACTGCTGAATGACATTGCATTCTCTCATATTTGTACTGTAGCACTATACGTCTTCATTGTTCAATGATAATGCATTTTGCCATGTTAGTACTGCTGCCCTAAAGAATCTTTACTGCTCAATGACATTGCATTTTCTCATATTTGTATTGTGGCACTATAAATCCTCATTGTTCAATGACATTGCATTTTGCTCGTGTTAGTACTGCTGCCTTCAAGAATTTTGGTGCTCAATGACATTGCATTTTCTCATATCTGTATTGTTGTATTATGACTCTTTTACTGCTTAATGGCATTCCATTTTTTCCCGTGTTTGTATTGCTGCATTATAAAGCTTTACTGCTGATTGATATTGCCTTCTTTGTACATGTTTGAATGTCAAGACCTACTTCTGTTGAGTTCTGGGGAAGAGGGTGAATGTATGATTTCACTGCATGCATATTCTCACCTTGCCTTATTGCTAACTGGTGCACTGTTGAAATAATTTGTTTATGGTTGTGCTATTGCCTTTTTAAACTAGATGTGTCACCTAGAATAAAATCTGTCCCTCTTGCCACCTTGTGGTGTTGGGCCTAATAGGGGTGTCACCAGAGTCATGTAGGAAGGAACCCATATCTCTTCAGCTACACCTGTGGGTGCGCTACATTTGGGGGCTCATCCAGGATTTCCTGTACTGCCTTGGACTCTACCCTATTCCACTGTATGTGTGGACAGCAAATCCAGCAGAAACATGAACCCAGAAGTAGCTGCTAAGTGGTGCAAACAGCACAATGCTCAGTCACAGCATTGCTTAGTTCTGGTGTTGCCAGGGGTCACATGGGGCTGATATGCAAATACATCAAGTCACAGGATCCTTGACAGTTGTGGGGTATGGATTTTTGTTGGACAGCACTGTGGACCCTACCGAGCAGAGCACATTGGCCTCATTAGAATGGAAAAGTCATTTAGTGTATGAGCACATACCTTCAAGTGTACAAATTTCAGGTGAGAGTGCAGTCCGTGTGGCAATCCCTGAGAAGTGCACTACCTCAGCAACAGAGAAAATACCTGTGGAAGCTACCCAATAGGTCAGAACCTTACACTAAAAGCTGCAGCTTCACTGCCCATAAATACTGTAGAGGCTGAAGTTTTGAATGCTTTGGGAAGTATTGTAGAAAAATGCTTAAAGCCTACACAGCCATTCACTGGGTTTGACTACCACAAATTGCATTTCTTTTCTGGCAAACAACCCACACCTCAGGGAGAGGAAGATTTTGAATCCTGGATGGATCAGGCTTCACAAGCCCTAGAGGAGTGGGATATCCCAGAATCTCAGAAGAAGCAGCGGATAGCTGAAAGTCTAAAGGGATTAGCTGCGGATACCATACATAACCTAAGGATGGGTAGACAAGATTGCATGGCCAAGGACTATTTAGGAATACTGCAGGATGTGTTTGGAAGGACCGAGAGGGCTGCTGACCTACTGTATCAGTTTGAACATACATACCAACACGTTGGTGAGAATCTATCTGATTACATTAAGCGATTAGATAAAATGCTCCACCAGATCATCCTAAAGAAGGGGATGGATCCGAAACTAGCTGACCGAGTATGGACTGAAGAAATTTTACAGGGAGCTCAAGCTATGGACCCCATTGTATAGAAAATGAGGATGAGAAATAGGAAAGAGACTCTAACTTATTCTCAGTTGGTTAAAGAGGTGAGGGAGGAGGAAGCCCTGTTGGAAGCCAAATCTCAGTGTTCAATAGCAACTAAAACAATGAGTGAACACCAGCAGGAGCCTATAGCCATGCTCACTACTCAAACAGAAGTTGTGGCCCAGAGTGTACGCAATGTAGAAGTGTCACAGTTGTAGATGCAGGTGTCTTCCCTGACCGATTCCATAGCTCAAGTCACCAAGACCATTGCAGAATTGCAGAAAGTTGTGGTAACTTTAGTTGAAGGGAGGAATACATCAGCTAAAAGCTCCACGAAAGGACTCAGGGAAGAACTGAATCAGCCACTGTTCAGAGTTCCTACTGGATTTTGTTTTCGCTGTGGAGATGCAGGGCATATAAAGCAACAGTGTCCTAATGCAGAGAACTTGAAAAGAGTGAATGAACTATTATTGACTAGTGTAATGCAGGGAAACGTAAAAGGGCCTTAGTGAAGCAGCTCGCTGAGTGCCCAGTTACAAAGAGCTCCATAAAATCTAACATCAAGAGACAGCATCCTGGATCTCCTTTCCACACTAACCCTTGTAATAGGGGAGAGAAACTGCCTACTATGCCCACTTCTAGCTCACCTGAGGTGAACAACCGAATTGGAAAGCCATCTCAGCCAAAATCCCAGCATCTCAGACCACAAAGCATTACTAAGCAAGAGTCTCATCCGTTAAAATGGCAAGGTCAACTGGTGGTACCTCAACCACATGCTGACTGCTGTACAGCTGAACAACACCAGAAACAGAAACTACTTGATGGCCTATTGGGACTGTCCCCTGTCGTGTCAGTAAAAATAGGAGTGTATAGTAAAGCACTGTTGGATACTGGTGCTGGTGCACAAATCACCATTCTGTACAGAGACTTCTACCAAAAATACTTAAAGCATTTGCCACTTGAAAAGTTAGAAGATTTGGAGATTTGGGGGCAAAGTAACACAAAGTTCCCTTATGATGGTTATGTTGTTGGATCAACAGAAGTTTTTGAAACACTCACTGTTGTGTGCCCCAGGCCATAGGGAAAGGATTCAGCATCTATTTTAGTGGGGGCAAATACTGACCTTGTCAGAAGAATGCTAATGCTTCAGTTGACCCAGGAACACCCAACACTACATCCTCTCCTGAGATCAGTTTTCTGTGCCCTTCAAAGGGAGAAGGATAGTAAGAAAGATGAAATTGGTCATGTGTGGATCCTGTCTGGGAAAGAGCATATAATTCATCCTGGTCAGGTCACCTGCTTGACAGCCAAAGTGAGGATGTGTAGACAAACAGTTTCCTCTCATCTCATGATGGAAATGGATCCAGAAAGTGACTTGCCACCGGGGCTGGAACTAGTTCCAGAAGTTTGGCCTGCAGATAAGTTAATGCATCCTTATGACACTTTGCCTGCGGGATTGAAAAATAAAGGAAGTACTCCCATTGTCCTGCATTCACAAGTGCATTTAGGAAATGTTTATGCTGCCACTCCCTCACCTGCTTCTGTGTTGACAAGGAATGAGAGCAGAGCCAACGAGTTGAAGCTGGAAGATATTGAGATAGGAGGTGGTCTCTTGCCCCCTGAGTGGCTAACCAGAGTTAAACAGCTACTAATGAAAAAGAAAAAATGTTTTTCCACTAGTGAACTAGATGTGGGCTGTGCAAAAAGTGCAGAGCACCGAATAAGAGTAAAAGAGGACCGACCCTTCAGGGAACATTCCAGAAGAGTAGCCCCAGGAGACCTGGAGGACTTAAGAAAACATTTGGAAGAACTAAAAGCCACAGGGATAATTTGAGAGTCAAGAAGTCCATATGCCTCTCCAATTGTCGTTGTCAGAAAAAGAATGGGTCAATTCATGTGTGTGTTGACAATCGTACTCTGAATCAGCGAACCATTCCAAACCAGTACACAACTCCCCGGATTGAAGATGCACTAGATTGCCTGGTGGGCAGTAAGTGGTTCAGTGTGCTAGACTTAAGGAGTGGATACTATCAAATCCCTATGTGCCCAGAAGATAAAGAGAAGACTGCTTTCATCACCCCTTTGGGATTTTTTGAGTTTGATCACTTACCTCAAGGTTTATCAAATGCACCGGCAACTTTCTGGAGAATCATGGAAAGAACAGTTGGAGACATGCATCTCCTGGGAGTCTTAGTCTACCTGGATGACATCATTGTCTTTGGGAGGACCATAGAGGAGCATGAAGAAAGACTGATGAAGTTACTGGACAAGATTGAGAAGGAAGGCCTGAAGTTGTCATTGGACTAATGCAAGTTCTTCCAACCTTCAGTGACCTATGTGGGACATGTAGTGTCTGCAAATGGAATATCCACAGATCCCAGCAAAGTTGAAGTGGTGACATCTTGGCCCAGACCCAAAACGATCACAGAGCTGTGATCTTTCCAGGGGTTCTGCAGTTACTATAGAAGGTTTGTGGAAGGATTTTCAAAGATAGCAAGACCCCTCAACCATTTGCTCTGAAATGATGATAAAGCAGATGAAACAGATGAAGATATCCTTGTGAAAAAGCCTAAGGGACTGAGAGGTTCTAAAGAACTCATTGAGAATCATTGGGCTCCTGAGTGTGAAGAGTCATCTGAACAGCTTAAGTATTGCCTCACACATGCCCCTGTGCTGGCATATGCTGACTCAACAAAGCCATACACCTTACATGTGGATGCTAGCAGAGATGGCATAGGAGCAGTCCTTTACCAGGAGTATGACAAGAAGCTGAGACCTGTAGCTTTTATCAGTCAGAGTTTATACCCCACAGAAAGAAACTACTCTGCACACAAGTTGGAATTCCTTGCCTTAAAGTGGGTGGTAGTGGACAAGCTGCATGACTGTCTCTCTAGGGCTGAATTTGAAGTGCGGACCGACAACAATCCTCTGACATACATCCAGACCACTGAAAATTTAGATGCTACTGGCCACAGATGGATGGCAGCTCTATGCAACTATAATTTTAGTTTGAAATACCACCCAGGACATGAAAATGGAGATGCTGATGGTCTGTCCAGAAGACCTCAGGGAGATTTACATCCCAACGATGAATGGGTGGAAATTACAGTGCCAGGGGTGAGAGCTATGTGTCAGATTGCAACCTGCTATCAACACACTGAATGCTGGGCCTAGAAGTTGGGTTTGTCAGCAGCAAGCATATCCCAAGCTTACTGTAATCTGATCACTTTGCAGGCTTCATCGCTACCAGCTTTGAGTAACAGTGACCTCAGGAGAGATCAAAGAGAAGACCCTTAGGTCAGCTGGTGGTAACTGCTTCTTCGCATGGATATTCGTCCTCTGGCAAGACTTTTGACCAAAGAATGGGACAGACTCCAGATACAGAATGGACTAGTGTATAGGAGATCTCCTAGTGCACTCGGCAGTGAAAAATGGCAATTGTTGCTGCCTCAGAAGTATAAAATAGTAGTCTCTGGTCATTGCATGATGAACATGGTCATCTTGGTGATGACAGAACTATGGGTCTGGTACAAGATAGTTTCTACTGGCCATGCATGAAGCAAGATGTTGAGGATTATTGTCGTACTTGTCTTCGTTGCATTCAGAGAAAGATTCTGCCGACCAGAGCTGCCTCATTGGATCAAATGGAGAGCAGTGGACTCGTGGAACTGGTCTGTATAGATTTTCTGTGCATTGAGCCAGATAAAGGCGGGATCAGTAATGTGCTGGTGATGACAGATCATTTTATCAGGTACACTCAAGCATTTCCCACTCACGATCAGAAAGCTATTACAGTGGCGAAACTACTAGTTGAGATATTCTTTGTACACTATGGCCTGCCAAAGGGGATACACTCTGATCAAGAACGTTATTTTGAGAGCAAGCTTGTCCATGAATTACTCACTCTGTTGGGAGTCCAAAAAAGCCGCACCACTCCTTATCATCCTCAAGGGGATCCTCAGCCTGGGCATTTCAACAGAACTTTACTAGACATGTTGGGGACACTATCTTCTGAGAAGAAGAGTCAATGGAGTAGACATGTAGCCACAGTGGTGCATGCTTACAACAGTACTAAAAATGATGCTACAGGATTCTCGCCTTACTTCCTAATATTTGGAAGAGAGGCTCGTCTTCCTGTTGATGTCACCTTTGGAGTCACAGCTGATGATACACCAGTGCAATCTCATGGCAGTTATGTGGAGAGTCTCAAGAAGAACCTCAGACAGGCTTATGAGCTTGCTGAAAAATCAACAGGGCAAAGACATCAGAGAAACAAGGGTGACTATGACAAAAAAGTAAAGATGCATGACGTGCAGTCAGGGAACAGAGTTCTTTTGAAAAATTTGGGACTACAAGGAAAGCATAAACTAGCTGACTGCTGGGGATCTGAGATTTACATAATTTGTTCTCAGCTACCTAATATCCCTGTCTACCAAGTTTGCTCTGAGGAGAAAGAGGGACCCATAAAAACCTGGCACCGAAACAACTTAATGCATTTGGCAAAATCAGTGAGGCTCATGAATCTGGAAGCCAGAATGACTCAGCGGAAGCCTAACTCAAGGTGATCTAGAAGGCTAAGGTGGAGAGGAACTGTCATCTCCAATATTCAGAAGCCTATGCTTCCTCCTGATGAAGGAGAGGAGGACAGTGATGATGACTGGGGTTTCAGAGGGCTTTTTTATGAGGATGTTCAAGACCCCGTGGGCTGTAGTCTCAATGTAAATGCACTGGAATTCGTTTCTTGTCATTTTGAGCAGCCCAGACCTACCAACAGACTAAGTAATGTTTCTGTGCCTCTTGCAGAACCTGATACTGATGAAGGACCTGCTATACAAACTTCAGAAAATAGTGCTTAGGATAGTCATACCATTACGGGAAAGGAAAGTGAAGTTATGTAAGAGGTGATCTTAGAAGTAGACAATATGCCTACTGAAGAACTAGACATTGAATGTGATGTGAGTGACAAACCTTCCAAGAAAAATTCCTTAGCTGTCTCTTCTGAACCAAAATTGCAGAGACTGATTTGGCCCACACAGAGACTTACGTAAAACAGTTTGGGACATAGTACACAGGAACCTGTAACCACAGCTCATCAGAGGGTCTGCACTCATAATCCCCATGCCTCCTACTCCAGTGGTGACACCCCATCCCAAGTTAAGCATAAGGCTGCTTACCCTTGGTGGAATGTACCTTTTGAATGCAAAAATATTGTTCAGTTGATGGTGCATTAGTGTTTGTAAATATTTTCTGCTAGTCTAACTTTGACTTGGGGGGACCCAAGATTTTCAAGTGGAGGAGAGTGTAGCTCCCACTGTATTTCATGTAGAAGTAATAGACTGTAGTTTTTTCATTACACCACAAGGTGGAGCTCCTTTTCAGGACTATAAAAGAAAATTTTGAAAGTGAAAGAGGATTCTGGAACACTAGCTGAAGAAGGGAAGACTGAAACACGTAGCTGAAGGGAAAAAGGGACTTGCAGCATGACTGAATTTTCTTTTCTAGTGTTTTGGGACAGGGAAGTGAAGTAGCAGATTGTGTCTGTCTCTTGCTGAAATCCTGGATATGGTATGTTGTGGAATCAGGAGAGAAGTCTGAAACCAGTAGTTCCATGCCTGCTATGATTCAGCAAGAAAAGGAGTACCCTCGGGCCTAGTACCGAGAAGCCATAGATGATTACCAGAGTTCTGGTAGGTGATTTTTCTACTTTTCTCATCAGAGGAACCATGGTGCCTGGTCACTAGGATATTCTCAATGGAGTGGTGAGAGGCTCTGGCCAACATTTTATATTTTTATAGGATTGTGGTTCCCCCACCCCCCTTCAATGCTTTGTGGATTACAAACAACTGGGATCCATATGAGCTCCAACTTGGGCCCCGTCATGCTGGCAGCAAGACTGTAAGTAGTCACTGGTCAGTGAACAAGGTATAATAGAGTGTTTCATAGTTGGTCTTTTTAGAATTGATCAAAAGGGGGTAGAGGGTGTTAGGGTTTACTGACATAATGTTGAATGCTAAATGGTTGAAACTGAATTGGTTGAACATAATATATTCAATGATCAAAATGTTGAAATAAAATTAGTCTGAACACGCAATGTTGAAATTATCAAATTTGCCCATTTCTGCACTGTAGTGCGATCTCGGAGTTGATATATTTAAGTAGGGGGGTTGTGGGGGACACTGCCCCCTGCAAAATAATAGAGTTGATCTCATTGCTTTTTCAGTGAAATGATTGTAGACATTTTGATAATTCATTGTTTTGGGTTGAGATGTTGTTTTTCAAACAAATGACTATTAGACATTATGACATTCAACATTATGTCAGTAAACCAGGGTGTTAGTACTGCTGAATGACATTGCGTTTTCTCATATTTGTATTGTGGCACTATAAATCCTCATTGTTAAATGACATTGCATTTTGCTCATGTTAGTACTGCTGCCTTAAAGAATTTTGTTGCTCAGTGACATTGCATTTTCTCATATCTGTATTGTTGTATTATGACTCTTTTATTGCTTAATGACATTGCATTTTTCCCATTTGTATTGCTGCATTATAAAGCTTTACTGCTCATTGATATTGCCTTCTTTGTACATGTTTGAAGGTCAAGACCTTCCTCTGTTGAGTTCTGGGGAAGAGGGTGAATGTATGTTTTCATTGCATGCATATTCTCACCTTGTCTTATTGCTAACTGGTGCACTGTTGAAATAATTTGTTTATGGTTGTGCTATTACCTTTTTAAACTAGATGTGTCACCTAGAATAAAAGCTGTCCCTCTTGCCACCTTGGTGTGCTGGGCCTAATAGGGGTGTCACCAGAGTCAGGTAGAAAGGAACCCATATCTCTTCAGCTACACCTGGGTGTGCGCTACACTTGACTACTAAGACAAGGACCTTGGTCAAATTGCCCATACACATGCCACTAGTGTATGTCTTAAAAAACACAGAAGGCACACATTTATATAAAAAGGACAAAAAAGGTTTATTGCTCTAAACAGAAGCAAAAGAATGAAAAAGGTAGCCCTCTCAGCTTTGAACAGTGCTTACAAGTCTGTATACAATATGCACAGTATCTTAACGCAAGACTTTATAATCTGAGGTGTTGCTAGTTTTTCTGGCACCCAATGCCATCCCCCAATCCCTCCCCTCAACTTCAAGTTGAGAAGCAAAAAAAAAGGTACATTTTTTGCATTCTTGATCTAGCACTCATTAAGTTCATAATTCATGGTCTATTCTACCCCACCTATACACCTCAAGTTTGACTTGAAGAAAAAGAAAAGAAAGAAATAGTCTATGCCGGATCTTAAAGAGTATTCCAGGTCCATAAGAGCAAAGAAGAAAGTTCTACCAGGAAATACAAAGTCGGCATTCGTTTTTGAAACCGGCATTGCACTTAACACTGAGCAGGACCTGCCAATCATGCCCCTTAACACTTTGTGACTGAGACAGCTGTCTCATTTGCTGCATACTAGATATGCTTTTATATATATATATATATATATATATATATATATATATATATATATATATATATATATATATATACACATATATAATACAATAGCATATACATATCATATAATCCACCATATTGGTTCAGTCCCAAACAGCCTTTATAGCCACAGTTATTAAATAGGAAATCAAAGCTACATGCCTTACCAGGCTTTCATTTTAGCTCTGCAAAATAAAAATCTTCACCTAAACTTTCCATAAGATAAACCCACAAGGAGGCTCGTTGGGACTTCCAGCTCTATGAATCTTCTGTCAGAGGCCATTATCTGACCCACAGTGAACCTCTATCCAATGAGCCAAATTCCTGATTTGCCTTTGTCAGGCAACCTCTTATTATACAAACAGGTGGTGGTGCTGTAGTAGTGTTGTCGCCTCAAAGCAAGACGTTGTCCCATTCGATTCTCAGCTAGAGCGTCTTCTGTGTGGAGGCATACATGAATGGGGAGTGCCTTCATTGAAGGCTGTGCATCAGGGCTGGTAACTCAGTATGTAAAAATCCACTATCAATCATTAGCGAACCTGAGTTCCACCGTGGCGACCCCTAGCCGGGAAAAGCTAAAAGACACAAACAAAGTCATTAGCAGGCAGTTTGTCATTAACTAACTAATACAGTAAGGTAACCAATTTCCTCTCTAACATGCTGTGAGAGTTTTATAAACACAAGTCACTTTCTACACTTTTAAAAGAACTACTACCCACTTCCACAAGTACAGGTAAGATGTTACAATAGACACACACACACACATACACACACACACACATACACACACACACACACACACACACATATATATATATCTATATATATATATATATATATATATATAGAGAGAGAGAGAGAGAGATACAGATGTACAATAAAGTCTCACTTAACCAGCAGCTATGGGGATTGCTAGATGTCAGTTAAGTGTATATTCTGGTTGCTTGAGACATGCTTTGTGATTTTTGATTGGCTTGTATACCGGCATACGAGCCAATCAAAAATGGCAAAGCGGAGCCTCTTCTGTTCAATGCAGAACAGCAGGCTGTTCCGCATTGAACAGAAGAGGCTTCCTGCTGTTCTGCATTGAATAGAAGAGGCTTCCCTTTGGGATTTTTGATTGGCTTGTGTGCCAGCATATGAGCCAATCAAATGCTGGTTGTTTGAGCCCCAGATAGCGGGTATTTTACTGTAGATGTTGATATACTGCATTGTTTATAAATAAGAATGGAACGTTTATTATGCCATAATCCTCCCTTATAGGCCCCAGAAGGTGATATTAAGCAAATTATACGACCTATTGGTAAGTACAACTAATATAAGAAACAAGACTCTACACTTATTTTTTTAGGAAAGGCAACAAAATGTGTTATACTTTCCAAATGGGTTCCTCACTAATTTGCAATTTACTGTTTTATTTAATAAACCTGATGTCAGTCACTAAGCATAAACTTCAGGCAGTCATTAAGATGAGCTGCTAATATGTGAAGCACAGATTATAGCTTAGCACTAGACAGTTTCATTGCACAGTGACAGCGTTTTTTAATAAAAACTTTAATTTAGGCAGGGTGGCTTTTTATCTTCTGAGACAGAAGTATCCATTATGATGATATTCAGTGTGTGCACTGTATTTTTTGGGGGGGTAAGATTGCTTAAACAGTATTTAACTACTTAATTTATTTAGAGAAATCTTGTTCTCTTTCACTCATATCTCTTAGGTCAGAAATGTGTGTATGCAACTCTTTGGCACATGTATTGCTTTTCTTTTGGGTGGGGTGGTTTTAGCAGGATGACTGCATGGCAAGAGAAGTGAAGAGGATATTCAACTGCTCAATCAGCCCATTGTTTTAACACAAATTAAGTGACTGCTTTTTGGCTAAAATGTACACTGTGCACATTTCAGACAAAGACTGCTATTAATGTCACTATATTACTTCTAATTACGATACAATAGATCCCTTAAATTAGGCGTCAATATCAATGATCAGTTTGAATTACTTTCTCATGGTACAGGCTTGCCAATCTCAATAAAACACAATTTCAAACACACTACAGTTATACCTAATAGTAAATGTGTTTCTTTTTTAAATAATCATTTTTTACCAACATTTACAGACTGTATGTAAAACACCAAATCATGTAACAATAAATAAAACTAATATAATAATATAATAACCATATATAACAAGATTACAGTCATGTATATAACAGAGAACTTTCATTCTGAATAACACAGTACAGCCATAGCTAAATTACAGTGATATCAGTCCACAACATACATATGGTTTATTATGAATAGCATGCAAAAGCTGGAACTGAGAAAAATGGTAAAGTGGTTGCACTGCAAAAAATAGCACAACCATAGCTGTGTCATGTGTCCAGAAGGTCACTAAGTATGCAGCAGGAGCAACTTAGTATGGACCTTGCAGGACATGTGCTGCATACGCAGGTAATTCACTCACAAAAGTAGCTGCATCATGCAGACATGTTGACTGCACTATGGCAGGACATCTGACCTGGGCCTGATAACATTCAGGTAGTGTATCTGTGATCATGTGGGCCCAAACACACACACACATGCACACAGTGACATGCCACTTCTTTACAACATGGGCACAGCTGAGAACCCAGACAAGGGCTACACAGCAAAGGCCTTACCACATTTATATTCTAAATGGGAAATAAAGTGAGTGGATAGGACAGCCAGAAAGCAGAGGAGCAAGCATAAAAATGCACAGAAGGACAAAGGGAAGGAAACAGTGATGTGCAGTGAGGATGAATCCCAACTCCTCAAGGATTGGAATCTCCAACCTGTTTTCCTACAAAAAACTGACAAAAAATATGTGTCACACCAACTCAAAGAAGCAGAAATTACCCCTGAAAAGGGCATCACTGCTCTTACAACTCGCCAACAGTGATTTCCTATGAAGAAGCTCCAAATGCAGGTTGAACTTTGGGCAAACATCCACCTGTAAGTGAATGAGAGTTACTGCAGGTCTTAGACTGTGTTTCTACTTCGGAGATATCTGCAATAATGTACTTTAAATATTTTAAATAGCCGAGTCTTCTTGGCAGATCTGAATATGCTCTGTACAAGAACCCAACTTATTATCTTTCTGCAATTACTTTGTTGCACAATATAATGCTTTTTTTAATTTGCTAACTAGTTTTCTGGTGAATATATGGGTGAACTGATTGGGATTTTTCAATTTGGCTTGCCTGATTTCTTTGTGTGAGATTGCAACTCTAGCTTTAAACAGAAGAAGTTGAAAGTTGATTCAAAGTGACAGGAACAAGGCAAAAATTTCCAAAGAGCTATCGAAGTAACATTCTTCCTAAATAATGTTTCCATAGTACTGACTCTGAACAAAATATTTAGTTGAAATATAGACCGTCTGATCTTAAATCTAAAGGGTAGGTAGAATGTTCCTTACATCTTAGTCATCACAAGAAATGTGTTGCGTCATTAAATGAGTACTTAATTTGCAGCACACATTTATTATAACATTTCTCTATAACAAATAAATCGACAGTCAGATATTTCACTGATAATTTTTAATGTGAGAAACCTTAAATATGAGTTTTGGCTTATGATTTATGAATGCATTATCATTTACATAACTAACATACAAATGACCTGCCTCTACAGCAGAAGTGTAGGACCTATATATTCCATATTAAGTTTGTGCTAACAAAAATAAGCAACTAGCAGCTTGGGGTCACCAACAAAAGAGCAGGCAGCACAGAGTTGTTACTGGTGAGCAGGCAGCACAGAGTTGTAACACTTTTTGAAATACATCCTACTGGCTTGCATTAAGAGCTAATAACAATAATTACAGAGACTTGCTATATTTTAGTACCTCTCCCTGTTGCCTTCCGTAGCAATCAGCACAAAGACATTAAGCTAACAGGAAGCTTTTTTCTTTCAGACTACAATTCTGTGGTAATGGAAACAACAGAAGTTAATGACATATACAAATAAATAAATAAAGTAGAAAGTAAGAAGAAAGTGGACTTGTCAGTGGATATCCAGTAAAATCACTGTACATTTAGCTAGTGTCCCACCCTGGTTACTGCAAAGTATATGTATTTAGATTTTAGGAATATCCACTTTATATAATTTATAATTACTATTTATAAATATATAATTTATATCATTTCTTTTGTTATAAAAGACAACAATATTGTTCCAGCACTTGAAAAATATGGACCTAATGAATCTCTTCACTTTACTGGAACCAATGGAAATCACTGAAAATCAAACCACAAGCCAGTTTTACCCAATCTTTAATGTGAATATATCTATATATCTATCAATCTATCTATATATATAGTTTTATATATATATATATATATATATATATATATATATATATATATATAGATATATATCTACATACACACACACACACACACACACACACACACACACACACACACACACACACACACACACACACACATATACAGTTTACCTCCATAATGTCGATGGCCACAACGGCAAACCCGCTTCCATGAACTCCGAACTGCACCTTCACAAAACCTCGAACGCAGATATTCCAGACCACAAATTCTCACCACCTTTCTGACCCATGTTAGCACTTATTTGTAGGTGAGGTACGGTTGAAAATGGCGACTTTCGATGTTTTGTCCGCTTTCTAAGGTTTCAGCGGTACGGGTTTCATGGAAATGTTTTGGCATTGTGCATGTTCACTGTTGTGACCTTCGACATTATGGAGATAAACCACACACACACACACACACACACACAAACACACACACATAACTATAACTGATTTATATATGATGGGTTGGGGGTTGGTATGAGGGTTAAGGTGTTTACCTCACAAACACAAGGTACAGGCTTTAATTCTCACCTTTGAAGGAAAATTGGCTTGGCTTAAAATGACCCACAAACACAGCTTGTCTGGTACTTGTCTATACATATATATATATATATATATATATATATATATATATATATATATATATATATATATATATATGTGTGTGTGTGTGTGTGTGTGTGTTTGTGCGTGTATATATTGTGCTGTTTAGTTTGTCAAAATTGCAGATGGTTGATTTTTGCAGTATTCTGCATTACATAGACGTTCACTTGTTCAATGTATGCATATTCCTGATTCCTGAACCTTCTGCATTCTGCTGTGTGACTCACTTGCAGTGCTGTTATGTGGGTAGGTTACCTTGCAGTACCTACTTTTATTTTGTGCTAAGTGGGACTGTCACTGTTATATGTTCAGAGATGTATCGGTGCAAGATCACTGATATAGAAATTTTTTTTTTCTTTTTTACCCATGTTGTGCGGTCTCAGAGTTAACATACTAAAACAGGGGCCAGGGGTGGTATAGGGGAGGGGCTTGCCTCCAGCAAAACATTATTTTATACTCATTGTTTTTTGATACTTTTTAAAGTTAGTTATGGTTAGATGGATTATGTTTGTCATATTAAAAATTTGAAATTAGTGAGATGCGAATTTTCAATATAAACCAAGGAGGTACTGAAGGCAAAACTTAAGACAGAGGTTAGTTTTATTTTTTATAAAGTAACAAGAAAAATAAAAATTAATAGCCTGGATGAACTGAAACAAAAACAAAACAGTACATTTGGTTATATTTTTGCATCAGACAGAAAATTTCTCACAACCTTTCCATGTATTGACTGTCTTTAAAAAAGTTCCAAACTGTAAGCCTTAGCTAGGCCCCAATCACAGCTCTAAACTCCAGATGTTTCGTTTATGTTTAACTCCTCAAGTTAGCCCCAGCTGAGCTATCATACTCCACATGTCCAAGGTCTTCCAAGCAAACTCTAGTTCACCCAACATGCTCGGAAGTTTCAGCTGAGGAAACAAATTTCCTAACTTGAGCCATTAGAGCTATTTCCTTTTATATCAGCATAAATGGCTATCAGTGCCTTATTAAGCTGACTAATGCATAGTGTTTGCCTGACTAAATGTTGCAAGAATATTTTCAAATTCCATACTGCAACAAGCTTAAATATCCATTACACTTTTTCTGCACTCAGCATTTCACAACTACACCCCTCCCAGGACAAAATCAGTGATTTTAGATTCACAATTGTAGATTGCAGGCCTTTGACAGACCAGAAGGATTTTGAATGGCTAGGCCTGGTCTGTAGATTACTGTATATTGAAAGGACTGGCAGGATATTGCCAAACGGCACAACTTCAGATTATATTTAGTCTGCATACTTAACCATTGTGAAGGGGTGTGACCTGCCACAAGATTAAATTGTCTACATAAGAAGTAATACCTCATGCCACAAAAGACCCACTTTATTATTGTCTACATAACAAATAATACTTCAGGGCACAGAAGGCCCACTTTATTATTCTCTACATTACTTCAAGGCACAGAAGGCCCACTTTATTATTCTCTACAATGTACAACAAGTAATACTTCAGGGCTTAAAAGGCCCACTTTATTATTGTCTACATAACAAGTAATATTTCAGAACACAAAAGACCTGCTTTATTATTGTCTGCATAACAAGTAATACTTCAGGGCACAAAAGGCCTGTTTTATTATTGTCTGCATAACAAGTAATATTTCAGGGCACAAAAGGCCCGCTTTATTATTGTCTGCATAACAAATAATATTTCAGGGCACAAAAGGCCTGCTTTATTATTGTCTACATAACAAGTAATACTTCAGGGCACGGAAGGCCCATTTATTATTGTCACCATAACAAGTAATACTTCAAGGCACAGAAAGCCCACTGTATTATTGTCTACATAACAAGTAATACGTCAGGGCACAGGACAGCCACTGTCATCCCTTTACACAAAGGTGGAGCATCCACCAATCCGGGAAATTATAGACCCGTCAGTCTAACTAGCCTGATCTACAAGGCCATGGAACAGATTATCATGGACCTCATTAACAGGGACATTGGCAACCTAAAAACACTCAACCCCACACAGTTTGGCTTTGTCAAGGGGAGGTCATGTCTGTTAAATCTGGTCAACTTCTTTGAGACAGTCACCAAAGCCATGGATGAGGGGAAGATGGTGCACACTGCCTACCTTGACCTGGCCAAAGCCTTTGACAATATTCCCCACTCAGGCATAATAGATAAACATTTTCAACTTGGCATCAATTCATATGTCATCAGATGGGTAGCAAATTGGCTCACTGATAGAACCCACCTAATCAAAATAGGGAAAGCCACCTCAAGTAGTAGACCTGTAATGAGTGGCATACAACAGGGATCGGTTTTGGGGCCTCTGTTGTTTGGGATATACTTCTCTGAGGTGTAGGCCAAAACCAGTGGTTTATGGCTGATCAGGTTTGCAGATGACTGCAAGCTGGGTGTGGTCATTAATTCCCCAAGTGATGTGGACATCCTCCAATAGGGTCTTACCCAAACAAATGACTGGTGCCAGAATCATAGCCTCAAGCTGAATGCCAAAAAATGCATCATCATCCCCTTTTGGGAGAGTGACGTCCCCACATATTATCACATTAATAACAATGTCCTAAGCATGCAATCAGTCGTGAGGGATTTGGGCACCCTGGTTGATAGCAACCTGACTTTTGACCACCATGTGGCTTCCATTGTACGGAAAGCTTTTTACATGACCCACCTCATAAGTAATGGTATCTCATCCAGGGACAAGGAGGTCATAACATCCCTGTATTCTTCCCTTATAAGGCCAATTATTGAATACAATGCCCCCTTCAGAATGTACCTCGCAAAGGACATGCAGCAGCTGGAGAGACCACAGAGGTTCCTCACCAGGAGAATTCAGGGCCTCAAACATCTACCCTACACAGATAGGCTAAAAGCCCTGTCTGTCTATTCAGTTTCATACAGACTCCTCAGAAGTGACCTGTGTCTGGCATACAAAGCAATCTCAGACCCCGCCTTGATGGGACTGCTGCATATCCGCAAGTCAAGTTCCACTCGAGTAACCCATTTGTGTGACTTCAACCTGGTCTGTGACATCAATAGGACTTGTTGGGAGGACAGAGTTGCGTCCCAGAGACTTCCCCATCTGTGGAATAGACTCCTTCTCCATGTCAAGCAGAGTACCTTATTATCCCTTTCTAAGCACAACCTGAATAACTGGATAGGAAACAGAAAATACACTCCTGGGATTCCACCTGTGTCCCTACTGGACAGGGGCTTTGGGTGCTGACTTGTCTAAACATGGGCTAAACTCTTGGCTAGGCTTATAAGGGCCTCAATGCCAATAGCCTTCTAACTTCGTATGATCCTATGATCCTATGTATATAACAAGTAATGCTTCAGGACAAAGAAGACCCTTTTTATTGCTACACACTCTCGTTCAATGGTGGAGTGCCTTCTTTTTGCATTACACATCTACCTGCTGACACAGCATACAGGATGTTCCTTATCTTAAATGTCTTGAGATAGCAATGTCCCCAAACTACCCCTGAAGTGTTGGTTACAGGGTAAATTCTTTAGTAAAATCAGAAGTCACTAATACAGGTTCAGAGCAGAGGATCCTTTTCAGCTCATTAAATACTTTTGTCTACTTCAAGTGAAGTGACCACAGCATCTTGACAGGGTCTTTCTTGTTAGAGGGCTATCAGTAGTTGAAAAATTAGGCACAAACCTTGTGTAGTACCCAGCTAATCCAAGAAAAGTCTTCATCTATCTCTTAATGGGAGATACTGTTATTTTATATATCTTCAGTTTTTTTTCTTTATTTCCCCTGTGGTATTACCACCCCCTCTTGCTATAAGATATGCCAAATACTTGGTTTCCACCATTTTACCTTTCCTAGTATCTACAGTCGAGCCAGGCTGCCTTATAGATTTTAGTATGGCCTACACTATCAGTAAGGTATGTTGAAGCATGGTGTGAGGCTTCAGGATTTTATCTATCATCCTCTGGAAGGTAGCTGAGGCTCCATGTAAGCCAAATGACAATACTGTGTACTGAAACAGACAGGCAGGGGTTGCAAAAGCTGTTTTTTTTTTTTTTTTTGGCAGAGGGGTAAGTGGCATCTTCCAGTACCCCCTCATCAAGTCTAGTGTTGTCAGGTGTCTGGCCTTTCTTAGTTTACTTATCAACTCACCAGTTTTCTGAATGATATAGCTATCAAACTTTAAAATGCTATTCCCCAATGTAATGTCAGAACACAGTACTTCCATTAGATTTAGGAACTGGCAGTGTTGGCTGCTCTAGTCTCTAACAATGCAGAAATGAATAAATTCAGTCAGGTAACTGTACAACACAACACTTCAATTACCAGGAAAGAAACTTAAATAAAATGATCAAAGCTTGTTTAAATACAGGGTGCTCTGGTGGTATAGTGGGATAAAGTCCAGACTACAGCCCAGGCTACAGCCCAGGTGACCAAGTTTCAATTAGCTGTTCAGGTGACTGACATAGTGACAGAAAGGGATGGAGGTGCCTGTCCAGGGTGTGAAGGTGCTCATTGATGGCTCTCCTTAAGGGTAGGTCTGGTCCAGAGAGGGGCCTTGCCCTCGGACATAGTTGGTGAGCGTGAGGGTTATGGAAAGGGAGTGGGTAGGGCATATGAAAAAAAAAAAGGAATCCTCCCCCAGATGGAAGCACAGATGGCCAGAGCCCCCAGGACATCCTTAGGATTTATGACTGACTCATCAATACTGGAGAAGTCTGGAGGGCTAAGTGGATGGCTAGTTGACCCAACATGGATGTCAGATATCAGGCACTGGGCTGGTAGGATGAGGTCTGAGGGGACCAAAAAACACATATTTAAATACCACTAGAACCTGCAAGAATCAAGAGGCAACAGTATTTGCAGAAGAAATAAAAGTCCTTTCCAGATTGTTGGCTGTAAAAAGAGTTCAAAACACCCCTTTCTGTTTTTCCGGCACACGTGCAATGATATCCAGCTGTAAAGTCTGGTAGCAAAGATAACAAACAAGCCTCAGCCAGCAGAATGCATCTTAGCTAAGAAATTAAACAAAGCAATAAAAGCAGCTTTTCAACAGATTTTGGCTCCAGACAATAATTCTAGCTTTCTAGATACAGCAGCACCTTATCCCCTGCCACAAGATAATCATCACTATCTCTCTGACACACAAACTAAGTTATAAATAGCAAAATGGAGGGAAAACAGCATTTAAGCTCAGGGAAACAACAAATGAATTTAGTCATGTAAGTGTAAAGTACAACTCTTCAATTATCAGCAAAGAAAATGAAATACAACAACCATAACTTGCTTAAATACTACTACTGACTACAGAAATCAACACTCAGTAACAAGTGCAGAAGAAATGAAAGGACTTTCCTGATCTGCGGCTTTAAAATTATGCCAAAATGTCACTTTCAGCTTTTCCAGCACATGTGCAATGATATCAGCTTCTGAAGCTTCAAAGCAAAGATATGTCATACTAGATCAGTTATAACAGGACACATTAAAGTAGCTAGGTCTCACTGAATATTTGAATCGCTTCATATTAGCAGTGTCTGAGGTCCTGTAGCAAAGAGACATCATGCCGGATCAGTTATGAGGACACATTTTGGTGGCAAAGTCTCACAGATTCGTCAGACTGCTTCTTATTACAGATGTTCTAAACACCTGGAGAAAGCACGTACAAACTATGGCGCATACCCATGTCAACGACCTTATCACACTACAGGCTATGAGAAATGTTTGCCACCTCCATCATTTTACTTGAAGAATGAAGCTTTATTATATGGCCTACAATTACAACCTTATGGTGTTTACAGTTATTATTTTAGAGAATTTTGTGAGTATACTTTAATTCAGGTCATTCTAATGCTGATTCAGTTTAGGCAAGTTTAGTCATCCTAATTCCACAGGCTAATGGTCCTAAGTGAGATTTCAAAGGCAAACTGACTGACTCTGCTGCCTCCTTGCTGTCAAAGACTATCTGCAAAGAGATATACAAGAGGACATCTCCTTAAAGGAGTTGTAGCAAATATAATGTTTAGGAGATGCACTCCATATCTGAATTGTGTGTGTGTGCGTGCGTGTGTGTGCGTGCGTGCGTGCGTGCGTGTGTGTGTGTGTGTGTGTGTGTGTGCTTGTGTTTATAGTATAAGCAACACATTCCTAATACTGGTCAATTAAAAATCCAAACGCTTAGTGATTTGGAGGTTGTAAAAACTGTAGTATAGACGGCCATGATTATAATGAGGTTTGGGCATGTTCTCAAGAAGCATCTGTTTAAAATGCTATCAGTACAGCTTGATTTGCATTTAAAATGAGAAAGAAATACAAATGCAAAGAAAAAATAGTTACTTAGAGTCCAAATTAAAACAGTCAGTTATGCATGGGGAAATGTAATAATTACCCATCTTAAAGTTCTACATCTAAAATATGTTGAAAGAGCTCCATAAATACCCATCTCAAAAAGTTATACATTTAAAATAAGTCACGTTAGCTTCTGCATTGGCTACATCTGTTTTTCATGCAATTAACATATCCATGAAACCACATGTCTATGGAGAATGCCAAACAATGATACTGCATTTGTACAAGGGCATTACTTTGAAAGTGTAAATAGAGAGGTGCACTTTACAGAGAACTACTGGAGCTGATATTCCCTTTCAGTAGGGATACTTGCATCTAGAAACAACCAAATATTAATATATTTAAACTAGTGAAAGGGTGGCTGCTTTGGGTGCTTACCTACTCTATACATTACTTTTTCACAATTTACCTGGATAAGTTTAAATATGTGACTTCACTCAGCCCAGGTTCATTTCACCAGTCCTTTTGATGTTCACTTACACTAATTTCTAGATATGTTGATGTTATATTATATGACAGCTTGCAATGTTCTGATGTTTGAGGAAGTAATGTTAGCTAAAGTCAATGACTGGATTATTGAAAATCTGTTTATGATCTGTGGTTTTCGTAGTATCCCAATATGCACTGACTTTTTTATATAAAGTTTGAAAGGCTGTAGAGAATTGTTGTTCTAGTTTTAGATTATACTGTAAATACTATATACATGTTATACTGGCCAGCACTCAGTTTACTGAATTTTTGTTTCAAAATCATACTGGCCAACACTCAGTTTACTGAACTTTTGTTTTCAAAATCCCATGGGATGTAAGAAAAACTCAAAGTGCATGATTCTAAGTGTCATCCACCCTGTGTGCTAGCTACCATTATAACTTCAGAACTGAAGGTTAGAGTAAACTATCATCCATTTAGCTAGTCCTTAAGGGTATATTCTAATTTTTGCACAAGTATCCAGTACGGTAACCATTTGAAATGTTAGGACACATTAGAGTGAGTCCCAAAATCTTATTCTTCTTCTTTCGGCTTTTTCCCAGTCAGGGGTCACCACAGTGGATCATCTCTCCGCTCATGATTGGCAGTGGTGTTTTACGGTGTTGAGTTGCCAGCCCAGTGCCCAACCTTCCACAGAAGGCACATACACACACACACACTCACACCAATTTAGAGTGTCCAATCCACCTACTGCATGTCTTTGGGAGGAAACCGGAGCACCTGGAAGAAACCCACGTGACCACAGGGAGGACATGTAGACTCTGCACAGAAGGCACCCCAGCCGAGAATCAAATCGGAGAACCTCTTGCTGTGAGGCGGCAATGCTAACCGCTGCACCACCGTTACCGCCCAGAGTGAGTCCCAAAATATGAAGATTAAATGGCCAAAAGAACATACTAACATATATTAAGTCCAAGATTCCATTTCTCTGAATATTACCTATTCTCCATGGTATGGCAATCTTAGAGTTGGCATATATAAGTTCAGGGGTGTGGGGGGTGGTAGGCTCCTGCAAGAAGAAGTTTAAACAAGAAGAACGATTTTCGAGATTCTCTCTTCTCCTGTGTTTTGGGTCTTTTTTTTTTTTTTTATCATATCTATATCACACCATACCATACCACATTATACAAATTCATAGTTGGTGGCCAAAATGTATAAATTGTACCATACATCAGTTCTTTTTCTCCAAATGTAAGATAGAATTGTCTACAATTTCCCCACCCTCATCAAGGTAATCAGCCTAAACAATGTGTGTTTTTTCTCCATTTACTTATATTTACATGTGATACAGAGCTTAACCTGCTCTGTTACAGACAAATATAATGTCAATTACTTACTTTAAATTCTGGAAGTATTCAGAACACCTTTTCTCTTGTGGAATATTGAGCAAAAATTCATCACTTAGTTATTTTGCCATGTAGCATGATGGCTTAAATCCCCAAATATACTTCCACCTACATTTACTTCATTACACAAACCCTTTTGCAGTATTGACTTTGGCCAAGAAATGCTCATGTTCTCCTACTCATGTCCAAACACATCAATGCCAGTTTTATCTGCTAATCTCCTACCACAGAAAAATGTGATTCTAACTGGAATGTGTGCTCTTGACTCCAGGAAGCCACTTCAAATGTTTACTGGAGTACTGTATAACCTTTCTGTAACCTTTATCCTTCCACCGCTGAAGCTATTAACAGAAAAATTAACTCCATCAGTAACAATTCAGAGGAAGAAATACAATTTTATTTGCAGATTTTAGCTTTCAGTTGTGCACCACTATCAAACACCATTTCGATGGCACCCTTTACTTATTATCCTTACCGCAAATTATTACTACTACCCTAACTTATACACCACACAGGTTTTCTACTCCAGTTTTACCATCTTTTTCTTCAGTGACCACAGTGTCATCATTTTTCTGCTTCTCAACCAACATTCCAGGAATGATCATTGCCTTCATGTCCTTAAAACATAGCCGAGAATGTTCCTTATATAGTGAACTTGCTCACAGTAACTGGACTTGTATTGCTGAACAGACTAATTGTCACATAGCCTTAAAATACCATTTAAACATTATTTTGCCATTACAAAAAAATGATTACCATTTGCAACTAAACAAGGAAAATATAACTCTGTCCCATGATTAAACCAGGATGTAAAGAAAGCCATTAAGATGAAAATAAAACTTGGAAGATGTTCAAAATTCTCTTTTCCCGTTCCAAATGGGTTGTATTTTTGTCAGGCTTGAGATGTGAGCAAGAAAATCATTCAAAAATCAAAAGCCACTTATTCTCAAAAGCATCAGATTAGACTCCTAAATAACAAAAAAGGATTCTGGAAGGAAATATATAATTTTCAGGAAGATCTAAGTACTATCAAAAGTGTAACATTAAAATAAAATGGTTTCTAAGCATAATGTTACATTTGAGTTATTTGCCAAACAATTCATATGCTGTCAATTGCATGACTCAGTACACTTCAGTTTTACTCATCATGAACCTTATTAAAAGACTCTGTAACCTCCTTTTCTGTCTAAAAGTGTCCAAACAAGTAGTGAATGTCTTGCTATATATATATATATATATATATATATATATATATATATATATATATATATTCTTATGGCACTTCAGGCTCTACTGGTTTGTCACTTAAATTATAAAAAATTAGGTTCATAGGTAGGTACTAGGCTATCTGCCTGAAGGCATTTATAAGCCTAGCCAGAATTGTGTTGGCTTTCACCGCCCCCTTAGATTAGTTCCCTGTGCCTCTGTCCAGCAAAGCCATTGAAGTGATCCCTGGGGTAAACTTTCTATTTCCCATCCACTCGTCAAGGTTTCTCTTGAAAAGTGTTAGAGAGGAGCTCTGCCTAATGTAGACTGGAATCTTGTTCCAGAGCATGGGAAGTCTCTGGGACAGGAATCTATCCCTCCAGCATGTCCTGTTTATTGTTGTGGTGAGGTTTAGATCCCTAGAGCGTGTGACTCGAGGGGATATGGTTTTCTTTAGATGGAGCATCTCTTTTTATCAAGAAAGTGCTCTTTTCCTTATCTCTGAAAGGGGTTCACAAGAATCCCCCCTCTTCTTTTTCAACTTTCTAGATTCTCAAAAGTATAATATACTACCAGATGACTTCATGTTTCAACTCCTATAATCTGTTTACCTCTCAGTTGCATGTCTTCAAACATGGTACAGTACATTAACCACTAAAACTCTGCCAGCAAACAAGACACTCACCAATAAGGATCATTAGAAACTAATTAGAACAGCCTTCACATAATTAGCAAAACCATTTTATTTAGTACAGCATCATCTTTTAACCTCGCACCTACACATCTTGTATGGGTGCTTAGTTATTTTAGTGAGTATTCATTCAAAGTCATCATAAGAAACTCTCTATCCCACCCCCCACAAAGTTAACCTTGAAATGCCACAGGACTCTTTGTTTAGTCTCCTTTTATTCCCTTTTCATTAATTCCACCTGGTCCACACTCTCTAACATCCAAGCATTATGTTATGCTGCCAATATAGCATTCTGAAATTTTAACTCCACATTAAGAGCATTATTTTAGGGCAGTTAATTCCTGGTTTAGTTAACTAGATTTATTATTAAATTCGAAGAAAAATAAAGCAACGCTGTTAGACACAGCTAAACACTAATCTCAAGTCCCAAAATATTTGTCTGTTTATTTTCATTTTTCAACATTTTGTATTCATGAGGTTTCATCCTGATGAAGGACTTCCATTTCCCTCATACCATAATTATGTTTGGACTAGACTAAAAAATCATTATAGCCGCAGGTCACAGAATTACTCTGCTATTAATACTTGAAGTCAGAAACACTATAGTACAAGGTGTGCTTATTCCTACCTTGGAATATGGACTCATATAAATTGCCAGATTTTTGAAATACTTTGTAGGATTTAAGAAGACGCTAGAGGCAGAACATACACAAAAACTTACACTTATTTATCTTTCAGACCAAAACTGTTGCTCATGCAGCTTTGCAAACACAAAGTAAGCTGTAACCTCACAGTAGTAAACCAGTCCATATAGTCCTATCAGTCTATAAACTGTCTCATAACTCATAGGATTGTCCCAAACTGTAGGCCTGTCTTTCCTAGGTTGCACTCTCAGATCCAAAACTGGGCACTTCCACCAAGCACAATCCATTAGTTATATTCTCTAGATTATCCACAAGTGGGCCCTCTCTCATTCCATGCAACCAGGTCTTCTTCCAGAACTCCATCACTGTCCCTTCACTGAGGAACTACCATTCTGAACTTAGCCTTCTAAGCTTGAGATAACTGGCAATTTAGTTCATGTGATTAGCTAGTTACTGTGGGAACCACTGTAAGAATATTCCTGTACTCCATACATTGCTATGAATTCTGACAGCATTTAAAGGTACATACATAACACTATCACATTTTTTACCAAACATTATATCAGGTGTGAGTCAGGGTTTAGTTCTGAGCCCACTCCTGTTCATATTGTTGATGGACTACATTAGCTAACAGGTTGGAGAGGAGAAATCATCAACAGATCCTGGAAACTATAGACCTGTTAGTCTGATTAGTCTAATCTGTAAAGTCATGGAATGAATTATCATGGAGCTCACCAAAGACATAGCCAAGTTTCAGACAATGGGCCCAACCCAATTTGGCTTTGTCAAAGGATGATCATGCCTACTAAATTTGGTGAACTTCTTTGAGAAGGTTACCAAGGCAATGGATGAGGGGAAAACTGTGCATACCACCTACCTGGATCTGGCTAAGGCCTTCAATAAAATACTCTACTCGGGTATAGTTGACAAACTCACCAAACTGGGCATAAATCCCAACATAACTTGCTGGATTGCCAGCTCACTCATAGACAGAACCCAGGAAGTCAGGACTGATGATACCACCTGCACTAAGAGAATGGTCACAAGAGGAGTACCTTAGGGCTCAGTATTGGGACTGCTCCTATTTGGCATTTATATCAAGGAGGTAAAGGCTAATGTCAAGGGCCTCTGGCTGACCAAGTTTGCAGGTGACTGCAAATTGGGAACTATCATAGACTCCCCCCATGCCACAAGCATCTTACAAGAGGGTCTAACACAGAAAAATGACTGGTACCTTTTGGGCAAACTGCCACTTAGGCTAATTACTCCATCTATAAGACATCCCTAAAAACTGATCCAGTAGTCAGGGATCTGAGAACATATGTAGACAGTAATCTGGTCTTTGACATGTGACCAGGGTAGTAAGAAAATTGTTCTCTTTTGCCCAACTTATATGTAAGGGCATGGCATCCAGGTCCAAGGAAGTCAAAGTGCCACTTGATTTGGCCCTTTTTTAGACTCATCATTAAGTATTATCCCCCCTTCGCCATGTACCTCACCAGACATATGCAACAGTTAGAATTCCTACTAGGATTCCTTACTAGGAGAATCCAGGGTATAAAGACTTTGTCTTGTACTGATCACCTTAAAGCCTTGTCTCTGTACTCTGTCTCCTACAGGTTACTGAGAGGTGATCAATGCCTGGCCACAAAGCATCCTCAGATCCAGTTCTGAGGGACCTTTTGCACATTTGCAAAACGAACACCATCAGAACCACTAGATCCAAGGTTTTAAATTTTGCTTGTGAAATTAATAAGACACATAGGTAAGGCTAATGTATAACTCAGAGAATCCCCATGCTCTGGAAAAGGATCCCCATCCATGTGAAGCAGAAGCCATCCCTAACCATTTTCCAAGTGTAACCTTGACCAAAAGATGAGAAATCAAAAATTTACTCTGGGTCTGTCCCCATGTTGCTGACAGACATAGGCAAACAGTAATGCCCAAATTAACATACCCCCCGCATAACTTGTGGAAACTTCCTAACATACCACTCCAAATAAATGCCCATGAAACATAGGGACACAATTGGGTTGGATTGCATGGCTGGGCTTATATAGTCCCTGGTGGTTGTTAGCCAAATATAAAATATGAACCTATGAACTATGATAGGGCAGAATCTGGCAACATCCAGGATGCTCTGATGGCTTGCCTCATGACAGGCTCCAAGGAAGGAATGACCCAAGACGTCTTAAGTTTCTTCCTCAAAAACCCAGCAAGGTATTTCATGGGGCAGGTTAGAGGGGGATGGGGCCATTCCAAGTACTACTCATAAGGCTGACAGCACCACAAAGGAGGAACGATAGGGGTAGAAGGAAGCATTGGTCCCATTATCTCTGTATATCTTAGAAACAGAGACCTCAAAGCCTTCCAGCTTTAAATAGGTACCAGAAGGTGAGGAAGAGAAATGACCCCTGCTGCTTTTTGGCATGAGCATCTTCATGGCCAAGCATGTTAATAGACCATCAGTGGGTGTCAGAGAACTTGGGAATGGCAAAGGAGTAAGCACCAGCCAAAGATGAGAGGAGATGGGAGAAAGGCCAATGCTGAGTCTGGAATTTTTTTCATACAATCACCAATTACTAACTGTATGATCCTACATTTATATTGAACTCTCACCAAATAGCAGAAATCTGACATCCATGAATCCATTAATCATAAGCCCCAGCACTGCATGATCAGGAATACCCTCCTCAAACAGTCTGCTTGTCCATCCAGACCTGAGTCCAGTCCAAAGAGAAAAGTCCCTGGTACTAAGTACTCCTATCCATGTGTAGATGAGTCAAAGAAATGATCTGCAGGATTAACTTGTTTATCATTTTATTTTTATTTCTTTTCTATTTTATTGTATTTATCATTTGTTTACTGTGGTAGAGCACTAATCCAGTTGTTTATCATTTTATTTTTATTTCTTTTCTATGTTATTGTATTTACCATTTGTTTACTGTGGTAGAGCACTAATCCAGGTGGGCCATTTTCAGGCTTAGCCCAGTATCATGGGCTTCAGCTGGCCATCATGTGACAGGGTGGTACAACTTTCAGAATGTACTCTCTCACCAATCGTCAAGTTCCTCAACAAATGGTAAAAAGGCATTGAGGCTCAGACTCTCATTAGTCGCCACTTAAAGGGAATGGGATCCCATCTGTGCAGTGCTCCTCACGGAGGTTTAGGCCTGGGCCTCAACTCCAAGTACTTGTTCTTGTACCTTTGCTATGATAAATGCCCACAACTACAAGCAGGACTTTCCCGTTGGTGTCTTCAAGAACATCTATGGATCTCCATTATATTGTTGAAGTAGGCAACCCAGTTTTCCCTCCTACAATGTTGAGGAACCAGGGTGAACTTCTGGGCCTTGCAGCAGGTATTCATGTCATTTGTTCTCTGAGACATAACAGACCATATTGATGTTAATTTTGTCTAGGAATTTGATAGCCACAGGGACACTTTATGAAGAGATATATGCATTCAAAAACTAGACATTATAGACAACAGCAAGGATCATTGTCTGAACTATATGAGAAGCAAACAAAGAATTTATGTTTAAATTCTGAGGACTGCAGTTGTAGTCTTCAAAACAGTGAGGCTGATTTTGTGAACAGGATATACTAAGTCCAGTGCTGGAACCTTGGAGTGTTCCCCTTCCTCCAAACTATTGAAATTTCAGTATATCTAACTAAGAAGCATAGATATGGGGGAGTACAACCACTCACATTAAAGGGTGCAGGGGCTAAAGCCGTATTACAAAAAAAAAACTTTAATGGCATTAGAGTGAGTTTAGAGATTTGCTGCAATCCTTTGTAATCCATATTTTTGATTTTACTTGCATAATTTAGTAATTATAGATGTCATACCTCTGACAGTGAGGCCAATAAAGAACTGCTGCACCCCTGGATTGAGCACTGTTCATAGTGAAGAGGCACATGGACATTCCTAAGAGTGGGACTTTGCTGGCAAACAGTGCTAATCTCTGACTAGTGACCCTGCAACTTGGGGGTCCAGCAAGGAGAGTCCTTGTAGTTAGCCTCGGTGTTTCCTATTTTTGGTTGAATCAAAGAGAGAGAATGGTTATTGTTTTATTACTCAAGCTGATTGCTGTCTTTTTTTTTTCGATTTAGGTCTATCCAAAGAAAGTACAGCCTGGGAAAGCCAGATCAGCGAGACCTTAGTGAAAATCTTGCTGCTACACAAGGACTGGCTCATATGATAGCAGACTGCACCCAGCTCTTCAAGGTACAGTGAATAAATTGTCAGATACAGTACTGAAAAAGCAGGGGACTACAGAACTAGACACATGTTGACCTACTTTACTTGCATGTCTTTAGGTATAGAGCCTAGGCCCAAAAGAGGAAATGAGATAAATCACATAAAAATAGAACTTCCATGTCATACTTTATTTTTATTTTGCAAAAAACAAGCCTTACTTTAGAATAATAATAAAAATTAGGTGAATGACATTTGGGTTATTTATTTTAGTTCATTTTTTTTGCCCAGCAGCCCATTGTTTCATACATAACTGGGGCACTGTTTTTTAATACACGGCTAAGTAGCCCACTGTCCCTTTGCTTTCCTTATGAATGACTTGACACTTGGTCTGCATATTTCTAATGCTTTACAGACTGCCCCCACAAGACACTGCAGTCAAACTGCACATTTAAACATTCCTGGGGGAAAAAAAAGCAATATACTGTCCTTGTGTGCAGCCACCCAGACCGACCACTAGACCAACATTACTGCAACCCAGGGGAGAAGGAAGACAGCCATCAGAAAACAGGCAGGTGTCAATCAAAGAAAAGACAACTAAATGACTCAGAGGAGGCTTAAAGGGAATACTAGATGATACTTATCATTCTGTCTCACATCACTATAAAAGTTGTATGGATTTTTAATTTCTTTTTCATACATGTAAAACACTGAGTGGAGCAGAATGAAGTCCATGTCTACAGCAGAGTACATAAAGGATAAATCAGAGGGCCTTAAGAAGGCACTTCAGGTATAACAGTTGAATGAAGTAGCAGAAGACAGATGTGTAAAATATATAATACCACTTTTCCACTCCTCATTTCCTATTACATAAAAAAAAAACATAAAACTTTTACTTAGAGGGAATCTTTACATGGACCTATGAGCCACTAAACTTCCTCTTCTCCAAAACCTGGGTAACTACTGAAAAGTGGAAAAAGGAGTTCTCTTATTGAAAAACTAAGGGTTCCAGAATGGAATACCTTCCTCACAACCAATTCATCATTGCCTACATAAAGCTTCCCTCATATTTACAACAACAGCGTTTGGATGACCTTTTTTAAGTAGGGACAGTTGAAAAGGAAACAGAAATTTGAAAAAAAAATAGTTTTTTTTTTTTGCATAGAAAGAATGGGGTTACTTGTGCGCACACCATATGTGGCACAATAGTGAGCAAGACTTCTGTTTCACAATATACTTAAATGAAAAAAATATATATAGAAATATAAAGAAAATATATAGAGTGGGAGACCAAGCATTGCATTATTCTATGTTCTTTTATACATTATGCAGCTAATCACATTTGAATGGTAAGCATGTCTCCATGCCCTGACACACATGGGTAATTTCATAAAAAGAATGGAGACCATTATAAGCCAGAAGAACACAGAACACAGCAATGTAATTGTAAAAAAAAAAGAAGCTCTTAGAGCTTATTGGAAGTATGCGTTACTGGGTTGTAATAGAAGTGTTGTTTATTTTCCATTTTTGATTTCTAAAGGTGCCTGAAGGCTGGCTTACACAGTGTCCTAACCTGCTTGAAGAACATGGATTGCTATGCAAAGGTATGCCAGGACTTCCTAGTGAAGAGAAGTATTCCAGCATGTTGACTGCTCTCCAAAGTTCCATTCAGGACCTACTCCAGGATGCCAAGGAAGGATTCAGAGGATGGTCAAATCATGTGACAGTGGAAAATGTTGATTTGGCATTCAAAAAAGTAAGCTAGTATAATTCACTTTATTCATACATTTACCATGCATAGTTCTTATGGCCT
>NC_056733.1:1887157901-1887212901 GCF_019279795.1 Protopterus annectens | reverse complement strand
TTGTTCGGCATTTTTTCTCAGATGTTAAAGCAAACATGGGAGGGCTGTGGCTGACAAAGTTCGCAGATGACTGCAAACTAGGCGCCATAGTCGATACACCAGCAGATACACACATCCTACAAAAAGGCCTCACTGAAACGGACAATTGGTGCCGTAGTCACGGCCTTAAACTAAATGCCAAAAAATGTATAGTCATCCCTTTTGGAAAAAACAAAGTACCCACAAATTATCACATAGA
The DNA here is from genome assembly GCF_019279795.1 of Protopterus annectens. Classification (NCBI taxonomy): domain Eukaryota; kingdom Metazoa; phylum Chordata; order Ceratodontiformes; family Protopteridae; genus Protopterus; species Protopterus annectens. The sequence continues at coordinate 1,887,212,663 of NC_056733.1, read as the reverse complement.
CAGCAACCCACTGAGTACGGAAAAAGTAATCAGAGACCTAGGGACCCAAGTAGACAGCGACCTCTCATTTGACACCCACATTGCCAAAGTGGTTAGAAAAACATTCTACCTTGCACACCTCATCATGAAGGGTTTCACATCCAGATCCAAGGATGTCATTGTACCCCTATATTCCTCCCTCATCAGACCCATGATTGAGTAAAATGCCCCATTTGGTATGTACCTCACCCGGCACTTGCAACAGCTGGAGAGACCACAAAAGTACCTCACCAAAAGGATCAAGGGTCTCCAACATATGTCTTATTCTGCCAGACTAAAGAAACTTCAGCTCTATTCAGTAGCATACCGCCTGCTCAGAGGTGATCTCTGCCTGACGTACAAGGCCATGTCCAATCAAGATCTGATGGACATGCTCCACCTCAAAAAATCCAAATCCATCAGGACCACGAGAGCTAAAGACTTAAACCTCGGCACAAGTATGAATAGGACATGCTGGAGGGATAGATTCATAACCCAGAGGCTTCCCATGCTTTGGAACTGGATCCCAGTTCGTATTAGGCAGAGCCCCTCACTGACTCTCTTCAAGAGAAATCTTGATGAGTGGATGGGAGATCGTAAGTTTACCTCAGGGGTCACATCTGTGTCACTGCTAGACAGGGGCACAGTAAACTAATTCTATTATATAAGGGGACCTTCACTGTGTCACTACTAGACAGAGGCACAGTATTCTAGATTTATTCTGTACATTTTTGTACCATTTCATGGGGTGGCAAAAGCCACATCACTATGGCTAGGCTTACAAATGCCCCAGGGCAGATAGCCTAGTACTATACTATGAAACTATGAAACTATGAAACCCATCTGTTTTATTAAGTATACCAGATTGTTGTACTAGCTTTTGTCGGTCTGACAGACATGCTACAAAATATCAGGATAAGATAACTTGCTGTGGTTGGAGGAGAACAGGGTGCCCCAGACAACTGCAGGGTTCACTGTGTCTAAAGCCGGCTATGTCTAGGGGTACTGTCAGTGTGGTGCTGTAGGGATGGTAACTGCAGGGGGGGGTTATGAGCAACTAAAGACAGTGTTTGTTTAGTAGCTCTGTCATACTGACACCTTCAGATGAAGATGATAAGTTTCCTGCATACTGAAACCAAACTGAAAGTAATGATACTTTGTCTCCATGTAATACTTGGCAGTAGAGAAATGCTGCAGGAATAACTGCAAGGAAGTATGACCACAAGGAAACATTCTAGTTAACAGTTTACCAAGAAGCTATCCATCTGACACTGGTACTGATATTCACAGCTCTATACACTATAGCAGCCCCTTCTGGTTAGTTTCATTCCCAGCATTAGCCATTTCTAGTTTGACAGCATCAGGCATCATTTGATGATGTCAAATGCTGCAAGGTAGGTGTGTGTGTGTGTGTGTGTGTGTGTGTGTGTGTGTGTGTGTGTGTGTGTGTGTGTGTGTGTGTGTGTGTGTGTGTGTGTGTGTGTGTGTGTGAGTATGTGTGTGTGTGTGTGTGTGTGTGTGTGTGTGTGTGTGTGTGTGTGTGTGTGTGTGTGTGTGTGTGTGTGTGTGTGTTTAATGCATCAGCAGATGATGTGTTAATTTGGAAAAATGAGGAATTCATCATCACAAATGGCTATGTGCATGCCCATCTGTCACCATTCAGCATACAAGAGAGATGAGCGTATATGGAGAAAATCCTTACATAGCATGAACAATGCTGTGAGTGGTTACCTTGTCTGATCTCCCACCCTCATCTGTTATCCTCTCTCCTATTGAAAGGAGCTGGCTACTGTTCCATTGTCTAAACCATGTATTGTTTGTTAAATAAACCTCAGTAAATAAAACAATAACATCCTGGCCCTCAGCTACATTTAACAAAAATTTCCCAGGAGCTTCTTTTAAGTACACCATAGCACATAGTGTACACAAGATAAACTTCTATGTGAATGAATTATTTATTAACATAATTGCTCTAAAATTCTAATCCATTTAGGTTGTTCCTCTGAGTTTTTATTTTTGATATATTTCTTAAGTAAAGCTATATCTGATTGATGTCTGCAGAAGCTATACCTTATATTAAGCATAAAATGCATAAACAATATTTGCAGAAGTTTCATAGCTTACTACATCTGCCCAAATAGATACTAGACTTTCTACTACAATAAGATTTCCCAACTAATTTCTAATTCTGTAGTTAACACAAAATTTGTTAACTTATCAGAACACTCATACAGATATTTACTGGCATATATCATCTGCATCTTGGCATGCATTAGAAAGGCAGGTACCAAAACATCATACACTCTGTTTTACCTTAGTTCATGAATCCCAAGCTAATCTTGAAACTCAACAATTTCCAGACAAAGTTTGTTAATTATTTCTGAATCTGGAAACACCATATTATCATTGGTAGAATCTTTGTCACTAAAAGCGGGAATTAAACATTAGAATGGGAGGATGATGGCTGGTTGGGTACAGCAGCAAATGTACTGAAGGTATTGCAAGGCAGTGTGTGATAGTGAAGTGAGATCAGCTACAAAACAAAGCATATCCCTCTGATGGTCATAAGCACTGGGTAATGACCAAGAGGATACAATCATGGATACATACAAGTGCTAGGAATTAGGTTTCTTCTCAGGGTATCTGGGTTCACGGTCTGTGGCAGACTAAGTTTAGCAATTAAGAAATATCTCAAGGTTCAACCAGTGCTCCTCTGTGTAGAGAAGAGTCAGGTGGTTTGGATTCCTTCTGAGGATGTCACCTGGGCACCTTTTGCAGGATGCACAGCCCATTAGGAGGATGCAGCAAGCAGACTTTGTCCTATGACTCACTTCTTGTGTCATTTTGCTTGTGCCTTGTTATTCTACTCAGGAAAATCATAAATAGAAAGGGAAAATAGGCACCTCCTTGACAAACTCCTACACCCACCTTGGACATCCTTGAATGTACTGACATAATGCCAAAAACATGACAGAACTCTTGCTTTTCAGTTAAATGGGTTGAATGGGAAGGAGCATTTGTCCTAGGATGCTGTACTGTTATAACACTTTCCACAAGGCATTTCAATATACACAATCGTGAATTTTCCAAGTCCAAAAAACGCAGCTAGAAATGTACTGTCAAATTCCTATAATCATTCCACTGCCTTTTCAAGGAAAAAGAAGGGTCCACTGTTCCAAAGCCAGAATGCAATCTACATTGCTCCTTATGAAACAAAGGCTCAGCTACTGGATGAAGTAAAATTTTTATCATTCCGACATATACTTTCTCCAAGTACATTGGATTCAGGAGTTTCTCAAAATGCTTCTTCTATCTCTCAACAATATCCTCAGTCAAGGTCAGCAATTCTCCATCACTACTGAGAACAACTGAGCACTATCCCACCGCCACTTCCTGAGTCACCAGATATTTTGCCAGAACCTTCTTCAGGCTGTTGAAAACTCATTCTGTCTGACTTCATTAACTCACCCCACATGCAGGTCTTCATGTTAATGACTCCTGTAACTGCTGATCTCCTGGCTTGTTGGTGCAGTCAAGGCAGAGTCATATAGTGACCACTTATGCTGCCAGAAACATTCTAACACTCCTATGTGATGGTCTGGCAACAGGGTTACACCACCTCCCTCCTGCAGAATGAGTGAGCCAATAAATATCACTCACTTCTCCCCCCATGACTTCACTCATCCTGCTTTCTGTACTGCTATTCAAATACAGGTGATCTGGGACATAGTCATTGTTTTATCCCTCTGCACTATGGAATGGTGGCAATGCCAGAATTCTATTTTGACACAGCAACATATCAGCTAGATAATTATGGTCCTTAATGCTGAGATACTGGATGTATAAACTTTCTTTCCAAATCTACCCAGCAACTTTTTTCCCCTCTAAAAGTGGAATATACCAAAAAGTAGAGGAATCGCATCTTAAGCTGATGGCAGAGCCAAATTTGCTGGATCAGCTTTTAAGTTACAGCATAACTGAGAGCTGTCATGAAATAAATGCACAGTTCTATGATCTAGTGTTTGTTGCCTCTGAATGTATATCGTTGTGATGCCATAGCTCCAAGAAAGTCTTAGATAAGGATGGAATCCTACCGTCGATGACTTTTACATCTTTAAATAATCTCTTTCTTGGAGAAAATGCTGATGTAGGCCATGTTAATGCTTATCTCATGTTACTGACTGTCTCAGTTAATTTTCTGCCATAATCACTAAGATGGTTAAGATGAGTCTTTGTAGAAAATGCTCAATAAAACAAGGTCAATAATTTGACAAAATATAAAAATACTTTTCTTTCTCAGATGAAAGAAGAAAATGTCTCTGCTTTCATTTACTGTTAGTACCAAGGGCCTTTAATGGTTCTGACAAAGGCTCTCCTTAGCTTAGGAAGGAGGCCAGTGTTAGTCCTTCCATTTTGCTATCTATGATTATCATTCCCACACCAGAACTTTGTAAGGAAAACACAGACTCAGGGTACCTGGCCCTTTTTAAGTCAGTAACATGAGCTGTATTCAATGGGTTATCAATGGGCTCCTCCATGGTAGTAATGTCTGTTTCATCTACCTCTTTGACTTTTAAGAAGTCAGGGCTAGAAGGTACTGATGAAGGTACCTTCTTTACTGAATAAGTGACACCAACATCAGCTCAGGCTCTGGTGTCACTGTAATTACTCTATGTCCCCATGTTTGGGAGTGATCAGAAATGTTGTACCATCCTCAGTGAACCTTGCAAATGGCTGCACATTGTCAGTCTTTTTTTTTCAATGCAATGACTTAACCCTCTTTTCAATCGTCTCTGTCATTTTCATAGCCTTTGCTGGTACAAGCTATTTAAAATAAAATATTTTCTTAGATTTCTCCCATATGGACTTAAAGCATTGTTAGAAATGAATTTGGTACCCTGATTAAATTTAGCACAATGCTGTCAGTCATCCATATTATGGTCAAGGACAAACAAAATAAACATCCTGTGTGGAACCCTTTTGGTTCTACTTGCTTACGACAAGCACAGTTGTTTATCAGTTTAGATCCTATCTTCCAGTCTTTCACTGGTGCAACATATAATGCAGTGTAGTGTGTATTTACTACCCATAGTACCATGCATGTCAAATACCACGTGGCTATAGTTCCTTCAGCACATGCTGCCACATATGTAAGCAGAATGGTCATTTATGAAATAGGTTCTGCACCTATGCCTCTCTCTTTTATTTACCATCTATGTCCAAGAGATAGTGAACCTTCCAGAAGTCCTGAAAAGACATGATGCTGTGGTGGTATCATGGTCTTCTCTGTGGAAGCTACTTTTTAATAGTTTAAACCTTTCCAATGTCCAGCAGAAAAATGTAATTGAAGACTCTTTGTCAGAGCTGGGAGGTTCTGGATTTAAACACTGTCTTTGAACTAAGTATCATTTTACAATGCAATTAAACTATTTTCCATTTTCACGTGATACCTTTAAACAAAATGAGTCACCATACCCAAAGTTTTATTAAACTGCCACAAGGTATATCAGCTTTGGTTTTATGTGGATACTGAGAGAACCCTTTATTTCCAAGAAAAAGTTATGCAATGATATGCCTATTTGACTCAATATAAGAAAGCACTTTCAGAAAAAATAAATAAATAAAATATAAAAACTGTAAAAATTCACTTCACTGCAGAAAAAATATTTCAAATGACATTTACAGTGTCCTTTCATTGTTTACAGCACATTGCCTTCTGGACTCATCAGTATCTTTATTAATTTCCTCTGGATACCAGTTTAAAATCTGTGATGGAATCACCATTTCATTTCATACCACCAGTATCATTAGTTTTTCAAGACAAATGTAAGACAGTTTGAAAGAAGTTGAAAAAATTACTGCACAAATGCAGTATAGATGTTGCAGTAGTTAGGCTTCTACATATGCCAGGTAATGCAATTGTGCTGTTAATACAGTATCCTAACTGAAGAGTAACATTTTGATTAGACACCACAAAGATCAAGGTTCAGGATTACTGTCAGTCCAATTATTTACTGTAAGGTCAGTATTTATTTGAACCAGAAATCAGAGCTCACGTGTGTCTGTAGATGCCTATGTGACTGATTTATTACACACAACAGTACTGTGAGTTTAAGGATTCATTGCTAAAATATAGCACTAAATGCAGTACTGGAGAAGAGTGTAAAGGTAAACTACTTCCTGAAAGTTTTAAAAAGTGGAAAAACAGTGAATGTTTGTAGCATAGTAAAGTTAACAAGTGTTTAAATAGAAGCTCTCACTGAAGATTTTAAAATTTATAAAATTAAACTGCAGCAAAACACTGTAATTAACTGACAAAACAGTACTCTAAAGTCAAAGTGTTATTTGAAGAACAGTATGGTAGCAAAGAAAGTTAGAAATTAAAGCTGCTCAATTGATCATGAAACCATTTTGTTCTTGGTGTCGTTAACAGCACAGTAGAAAGATATGTTAAAGTTTTAACAGAGTCTATAAGTAAGGATCAGACACTGGTTTTACAAGCAGTTGAAGCAAACAGTGCCAGTGGCCAAGAAATAGACAATGTAACCAATACTGTAACTGATAGTGTAATGCAAGCAACAGTCTGTCCAGGAGTGCAATTAAACCGGCTATTGACAGTGTGCTTGTAAAATGCAGAAAATGTGTCAAAAATAAGAATAACTGTGCATAAAAGATAAACCCATCACACCTAAGCTGGATACATGTGCCAAATGTAATATTATCACTGAGAGTTGATTCCTTCCTTCAAACAGATGTGTCTGAGAAATCCATTCTCTGTATCCACATTTTTATTGTTGACTTATTCTGTCCAAAATCTCAAGCCACTGGTCAAATAATGTTGTTTTTGTGCACAAAAACTGAGTATACAGTAAAATTTCAAATTATTTTAGTTTAGCAACTTAATATTTGTAGTAAAATTCCTCATTAGCACTCTTCAAGAAAAATCTTGATGAGTGGATGGGAAATAGGAACTACACCCCGGGGATCACTTCTGTGGCTCTACTCAACAGGGGCACAGGAAAATAACTTTCTTGGGTGGCGTAAGCCAGGGAACCTTGTTGGCTAGGCTTACTTAGGCCCTTGGGCTGGTAGCCTAGTACCTACCTATGAACCTATGCAATGAGGCATTGATTCCCACACAATGATTCACACAATTGTAGTGCAATGAGGTATTGATTCACACAGAGACAGTGATTCACACAAGTGTAGTGCAATGGAGCATTGATTCATACAGAGAAAGTGATTCATACAAGTGTAGTTCAATGAGATTTTGATTCACACAGATACACCTTGTTTTGATAATAATTTACATAGTCACAAAGTAAATGGGTCTCACAGTTGCAGTTATTCACTTGTTTGTAGAGGCAATGATTTCTGTACTCATGCAGAGAATAAAGTTAAGTCTGAGTAACAGAAGGCAGTGTGCAATGAAACAGGATCAAAATGCAGAGACAGATCTTCTGTGAGCAAGTTTGCCAAAAATATCTCATGTTATGCTTAAAGCTAAACATCTATCTCAGCTTCATCAGCGCATTGGTTAATATCTAGAAATATCATTGATAATAAATATGATTTTAGTCTGGACAGCCAGATGTTCTTCGTGTTTCACTGTTGCAGTCATCACATTTGGGTTATCCCTGTCAGGAGAGCCCTCAATCGGCCCGAATACCAGAGGCTTAGTATTTCTGCGTCGGTTGCTGTCATTCCAGGACTAACATCAGGTCGTCAGTGGTATAAAATCAGGCTGCTGACGCTATTATATCAGTCTTTCTTGCTGAGGAGCCCAAAGCAGAAGCAGTTCGCACAAGTGCCGGTTAGCGACTACCTGAGTTTTTCATTTCCAAATTGAAGTTGAAGTCTTCTAAAGCTAAGTACCCCATTGGGGATCCTTTTTTCTTGCTCTAACTGAGGTCAGAAAAAGTTAATAATTGTCTTGCCTGTGGAAAACAAATACCACACTGAGATTTTCATTCTTATTGCTTCACCTGTTTAGATCCAGAGCACGACGTCCCCCACTGTCACTTTTGTGCTTTGTTCAATGCCAGAACTATACATCATCGGGCCCTTATTGTAGCTAGATATTTTCACTCTCAGTCTTTGAATTCCAATATGGCTTCGCGAAGCCATCCGACTACTGATCTTCCAAAAAAACATAAGGATAAAGACAGAGACAGACCGCACAGGTCCAAAACTGCCACCGATGCTTCCATTAAGCTAGTCGTCAGTTCTCTGGTCCTCAGAGAAGCACTTTCACAGCCCCTGATACCCACTTCTGTGGATTTGCATGCAGCTACCAAGAATTTCGGATTCCGGTATGCCAAGAGACTCTTCTTTGACTATGGATTTTGCAGATTGAAAGACTAATAGTATTCACTGTCTTTTCAAAACTGTTGCTAGCATGATTATTAGCTTGAATAAAAAGCTGCAAGAATGATATGAAATATAAAGGGTTAATTTAGGAATAGTATAAAATGCTGAAAAATAGAAAGTGGTAAGTGTGCTGGCATAGCTTAATTAGATATTGGCATCGATGTAAAGGAGAATGTTATTGAGAAACAATGTCTGTAAAAATAACTGCGCAGATGGCAGCTGGAAGGACATCAATGAAGTAAAGAGATGTAACGTCAAGCAAGATAAAGTTGGAACATCAAGTTTCAGATAGTGCTGGAACACCACGTTTCAGATAACTGAGTTTCCTTGGACCACCGAACTTGAAAGAATCGAGGACAAATCATAAGTTAGAATAACAAAAAAAGTGTTATACAAAGGAAGACTGTAATACATTAGACTGAGAAAAAATATCAGATTTTTTGGTATAAATATGAGTGTGTATAAACAAGCTTTGGGAATTTGCCATAGAGAGCTGACAGCATCTGTGTTGCATGCTTTTAGATCTGAAAGGAAAATATAATAATAAATGCGTATTAACTGAAGCAGTTTGTCTCAGTGTATTTATTGTACTTAGTACAATACAGTATTAAAGTAGCTGGTCATACTAAGAGTTAATATACTGTGGCATGCTTGCATGCAAATGTAAGTAACAGCAAAAAAACAACAGAAGAAGTGCATATAATTTTTCAATGGTGAGCCACAGTTGACAGACCAAATTGTTTCTTCTTGTGACAACTACAGCTTTGTTTTCATTTTATTCAGTTAGTATGACCAATTACAGTGCAAACATTTGCAAAGTATCTAGTAGCAGAACAGTGCATCTCTGCAAGTTCCACAGGTCCTGTACATTGACACATCTGAATCTGCCAGCTGTGTTTGACCACCTTTTGGGAGAATCAACGAGGAACTTTCAACACTTTCTTGATGGAAGACTTGGCCACCTTCCACATAGAAACTGATAATTTTCTTTTTGTTTCTCATTCTACAGCATGGATGCCATAAAACACAAAAGTGTACAGTGTAAGACTACCTTTCAGGCAGACAGTAATAATAGTCCAGCACATGTATGGTCAGAATTTAAAGATTGGTATAAACATAACTGTAGCACAGGTAGTACTTTACTAGCTAAAGTTGATGTCAATGCTTTATGTAAATACATTACATCTGACTGGTATCTTAAACAGCAACATCATTGGTATGACAGTAAACATTTATTGTGCAAGTAATATGAAACTGCTTTCTGTGTGCAATGTCAGAAAAGTAATGGTAAACAACCAGATGCATTATGTCTTGTCATCACATGTAAAATGTTAATTTCAGAGTTACAATATCAGTCAAGTCAGTTATTTACAGAATCTTCTGTACATCTTGCTAGACAAAAGTGGCATAAACCACTGCACATTACAAAACAGATAAAAACAGAGACGAGGTTCATGGTGAACTGACAAAAAGATTTAACAAACTACTAAGACACAGTCAGAGTGAGTTCAAAAACTTCAGACAACATATGCAAACACTTTTTCAAAAGTTTACAAGAGCTTTAAAGTCAGCATAACAGAATACTGACAAATATAATCTGGTTAGTAAAGAGTTAAAGCAACAGCAGTTAACTACTCTGATAGAAAATAATTTACGACGTACTATTCTACATTTAGAAAATGGTTAAGCGCACACAGCACAAACTTTCATTCAGTTAAAGCAAGGGACTTAAATAGTGATTTTAAAACCATTTCAAATAACAAAACAGTTCTAGGGTACAGAAATCAAATGAGAGTAGTTAAACACAGTAAAGACATGATGTCACAAGGCTGACATGCATGTATTTTATTTTCACCTAAAGTGCAGCAAAAGGCACGCAACAGCAAATGTAAATCATGTAAATATATTTGTTTTAAGCATGTGTTAGTTAAGTCAATATCTCTTTTGTTTCTTACAATATTTTGTAATCGTATGATAGCATAAAAATAGCACAGACTCCAGCAAAAACAGTATTCAAAAGCAATATGCATAGTTAGGCAAATTACAAATGTTTATTATAATTCTAAGAGTTCACAACTGCATTCTAATATCAAGTTGCAAGTATATTAACAAATGACTGAAGGTATGACTAAGTGCTGAAGGAGTTATGGGTTAAGCGTCTGGAATGTGCAGAAAGAAAAAAGTAAGTAATGTGATCTCAAATCTTTCCAGGCCAGAATGGGTAGTTACAAGGAATGTTGCATAACATAAAATGTTACTGGTACTGAAATTTATAAGGTCAAGGAAACAAGACTGGTTGCCAGGCCAAATAGCTTACTTTTTCTAAAACATTATTGTTAAGTATTCACGTACAGCATTAAGCAAAAAGCACAAAAGTCTACACAAACCTTGTTTGGTAATTGTAATAAGATGTCATACTTGTGCATGCATGTCATTAATAATCTGTTTGCAAGTAAATACTACACCGACTACAGTCAGTACATGGACTATGGTATGCAGTTAAAATAAATTATGCAGGTCCCTTTACAAAAAGTGAGGGTAGAAATAGCTACTAGTAACAGTAAACGTATTTTCAAAATGGGTAAAAGCGATTACAACTTTGACAGTATAGGCAACAGAAAAAGCTTTATAAAAATATTTTCTGTTTTTCAAAATGGCAAAAAAAATAAGCACGTGTGTAAGACCAAAGTGTCACAGCCTAGGTAACAGCCAAAGGGCAAGCATACATTAAATTCTCACAGCATAAAGCAAATAAACAATACTGCAATAAAATGATGTATACTACAGGGGGAAGGGCATGATTTCAATTTTACACTAACTGTGTAAACTGTATTGCAAAAGGTACTAAAATAAAGGTACAAAGTGTTATGTAATTAGCAGGCTTCAGTTTAATCCTAGGTTTAAAAACTGGACTGATTGTACATGACAGCCATGTATGTACAAATGCAAAAACAATCTGTACAAGCAAGTGTATTCTGTACAGCATATACTAAATGGTTTATCTATGTAAATAGAGTAACAAATCAAAGCTTGACATTTGTGACATATGTGTTTTTTTTTTCAAAAAAACAAGACTGCAATGCCTTTGCAATAAAATCCTCAAGCATTGTCAATAAATTACTGTATAGAACATCACTGTATAGAGTCATATTCAGATTCATCCAATTCTAATAGTAATGGTTGTCATCATTGTGTTGACAATATTAAACTGTGTTAACTTTCTGTATTAAAAGAAAACTAAAGGTTTTGTTTCCCAATGTGTTTCTAGTTAATAGCAATATAACTTGACTATAGACAGTTTTGTATTTAAAATAAAACAGAGGGAATGTATACCGTGATAGATATGTTTAAAAATGTACAAATGTATGTGCACATCTATTTGCTAGTTAGATGCATATACACATCTGTTACTATAATATGTGTAGAAATAATATAGTTAGTTAAATACATGTATTTCTGTTTGGTAGCACACATATATTCTGGTACAGCTTGAGACAAGCTGAATGTTCAGTGTCTGGAACATGCTTCAAGAACTATAGATAAAAATGCAGCTGCGAGACAAGGCACACAGCATTCAACATAGACATCTGCATTTCATTTGCATCATTCTGGACATCAAAACAGAGGGAATTACAATATTTCATGTATAAAACTTAGTTGGGAAAATGCTACACAAAATAAAACACAAGACAATTTCAGTTGTAAAAAGCATACAGCATGTACATTTGGGAAGATAACAACACAAATATAACAGCATGGTTAGCTGAACAATGTCAGGCATACATAAAAGTAGAGAAAGGATCAAAGACTGACATAAACATTTCAATAAACAACTCTATCTCTATTAGATGCTGTACATTACCTCAAAAATGTAACAGTTCTGACAAGGGAAGACAGCATGCAAAAATGTCATAGTGTGTAGACAATAACACAAAAATAAGAATAAACTCAACAGGGGAAAAGGGTATTTGTATAAACAACACAGTAATACAAGAAAAGGACCATGGGTTAAAATACTTACCATTTTGAATAACAGGCCAGTACTTTATACGGATCAAATGGTAAAAATACCATCAACTTGTACTATTATAGGACAACAATACAAAAAAAAACAATATTGCACTTCATTATTACATTTCCAAGTTTTAAAGATACCAATTGCAGATTTAAAAGAGCTTGGCTTAAAAACTAGTAGAACAAGATATCTCACAGATTATACATTTACAAGCACAAGGGAATGTTACTATTTAGTAAGTCATTACAAGTATCTTTGATAGACAGATTACAATTTAGTATAAATGGGCAATATTGCCTTCAAATTTAAAAATGTTTGTTAAAGCAGCACCACAGTTTGTATGTGTAGTTTCAAATAACCCAGTGTTAATGGTAAAAGACAAAAAGAGAAGCTGACACTGCCCATAATTGGTGGGACATCTTCACAAGATGGTCATCATCTGGGACCAAATTTCTAAATTGATTAATACAGCTTGAAATTGTTTTATATGCTGCAAGTTACAAAGAGTTGCAATAACTCAACAAGTCATGATAAATACTGTAAATATCAATGCTGACGAAACAAATGCAGTCTTTTCTTTAACTGAAGATTAGTCCGTTCCTCCAAAAAAAATAAAATAAAATAAGGGGGAACTGAAAGAATAATAGTATCCGCTGTCTTTTCAAAACTGTTGCTAGCATGATTATTAGCTTGAATAAAAAGCTGCAAGAATGATATAAAGAGTTAATTTAGGAATAGTATAAAATGCTGAAAAATAGAAAGTGGTAAGTGTGCTGGCATAGCTTAATTAGATATTGGCATCCATGTAAAGGAATATGTTATTGAGAAACAAAGTCTGTAAAAATAACTGCGCAGATGTCAGCTGGAAGGACATCAATGAAGTAAAGAGATGTAACATCAAGCAAGATAAAGTTGGAACATCAAGTTTCAGATAGTGCTGGAACACCACGTTTCAGATAACTGAGTTTCCTTGGACCACCGAACTTGAAAGAATCAAGGACAAATCATAAATTAGAAGAACAAAGAAAAGTGTTATACAAAGGAAGATTGTAATACATCAGACTGAGAAAAAATATCAGACTTTTTTGGTATAAATATGAGGGTGCATAAACAAGCTTTGGGAATTTGCCATAGAGAGCTGACAGCATCGGTGTTGCATGCTTGTAGATCTGAAAGGAAAATGTAATAGTAAATGCGTATTAACTGAAACAGTTTGTCTCAGTGTTTTTATTGTACTTGTACAATACAGTATTAAAGTAGTTGGTCATACTAAGAGTTAATATACTGTGGCATGCTTGCATGCAAATATAAGTAACAGCAAAAAACGAACAGAAGACGTATATATAATTTTTCATGGATGTCTGTACCTTGGATGGGTCCGGAGCCACTGAGCAGGCACCGGCTTCCAAGAAAGTACTTTGCACTACCGATGTTCAACACAGACTGACAACTTCGTTTGCATCTTCTTTCAAAAACAACCAAGTTTTTAAGGCCCAGGGTACAAACCACTCCCAAAAAAATGACGCCCCAAGCTCAGGCACCTGCTTCCTTGCCTCAGACTCAAATGCTTAAAATGGCAGAAGACCTTATGATGCTTATTAGGGGAAGCCAAGCTACCCCTTCCAAAAGAAAAAGAGACTTGTCCCCAGTAGTTTTCTCTGAAAAGGAGTCTGATGACTCTGATGCATCTGAGTATGAAGATATGCAACCCCTCTCTGCTTATGAGGATTCTGATGCAGATGAATCCATCCCTTCAGCCTCTCCACCCGAGGACTTTTCATTTGGGGAAACCCTACATACCTTAAGGGAGCATTTCCAATGGGAATGTCAGGACTATCCTCAGTCAAAAAAGAGACTCAGGGAATTCTTAGATCTTCCACAGCACAGACCTCTGGCCATTCCTCCTGTCCTGGATGTTGTGGATGATGTTTTTATGGAATCCAGTCTGACCCCTGACACCCTCCCTCCTGCTCCCAGGAAACCTAACAGGTATTATAAAGTCCCTGACTCTCACAAATTTCTTTTCAAAAGTCCTACTGTTGACCCTGAGGTCATCTCTCAAGGACCTAAAGAAATCAAAGCAACTTCAGCTAAGAATCCCACTCCCTCAGATAGGGATTCCCATGCATTAGACAGATGGGTTAAAAAAGTATACACCTCTGCTACTCTTGCTATTAGTGCATTAAATTGTCAGTTCCATATGCTGAAATAGCAGCAACATACCATGGAACTCCTCAAACAAAAAATATCTTATTTCCCTGCTTGTGCATAAAATAAAGAGTTACAAGAGTTAATGCATTCTGCAAGTCAAGTAACTAAGCACACCCTACAATGTGGTTTTGACACCCTAGAAGCATCTTGCAAGACAGCAGTCACTGGTTCTGTCCTTAGAAGGCATGCTTGGCTTAAGGAATAGACCTTGCCAGATCATGTCAAATCCAAATTATTGGATGCAACCTTGCACAAAGACAACTTATTTGGCACCAAGGCAGAAGAGGTCTTAAAAAGATGGAAGAAAAAGCTAAATCTATGCAGACAGTTAAAGACTTCTTACAGGTTCAGCCACCAATGTTCAATAGGCATTGCCCTTCCAAGCACTGGTCCTTTCCTGCCTCCTCCAGGTCAGCTCAGCCCAGACCCAGGGAAAACAGACCCCCCCAGACAACAGCCCCAGGGAATGTAGAGATCTAAGCAATGGAGTTCCTCCTCTTCAAAACCAGGGAGTGCAAAGCCACCCCCTTATGGTAAGAGCTCACAATGACTTTACACTTCCACCCCCTCCCTCTGCCCACCTGCTCATGCCCGTAGGAGGAAAACTCTCCTTCCACGCAAGCAACTGGGCCACCATTACCAATGACTGCTGGGTCCTCAACATAGTGCCCCAGGGATACAGATTTTATTTCCACACTCTGCCAACCCCAAAAGGGTTCCCAGATCTTCCCCCAAAACCAGTGGGCAGAGGCCAAAAAGCAAGTCCTTTCCCTGCTCTCCATGAGGGCAATAGAGCATGTTCCTGCAGAACAGATAGGCCAAGGTTCTACACCAGTCTCTTCCTGGTACTCAGAAAAGAGGGCACATAGTGCCCCATCCTCGATCTATCCATTCTAAATACCTTTTTGGGGATACCAAAATTCAAAATGCTCACCCTCTAGCAGCTTCTACCTATGCTTTCCAAGGATGCTTGGTTAGCCACCCTAGGCCTAAAAGAGGCCTACCTACACATCCCAATCAGGGAATCATGCATGAAATACCTATGTTTCAGGGCAGGATAACTGCACTTTCAGTTCTCTGCACTTCCCTTTGGCTTATCTACTGCTCCCAGAGTTTTCACAAAATGTCTAGCTCATGCCATTGCTTTTTGCAGACAAAGAAATATTCATATTTACCCATACTTAGACGACTGCCTGAGTCAGGCAGACAGTCGGGAAAAGCTGCTCAAGCACCTGACCTTTGTAAAGGACCTACTGACCTCCATGGGGTATACTATCAATGAAAAGAAATCCAAACTAGGTCCCACTCAAAAAATTGTATTCCTGGGAGCAAAACTGGACACAGCATCCCAGATGGCATTTCTTACTCCAGAAAAACAAGCCTACCTGACACCTACTTCTCTCAACAAGCCACCAGGACCCAGCTATCCGCAAGGAAAATTCTGCAAGGTCTAGGGTTCATGGCCTCTTGCATTCTACTCATTCCATATGCCAGACTGCATATGAGGAAACTACAGTGGTACCTAAAAAGCCTTTAGTGTCAGCACTCCCAAGACCTAGAAACTCTTATACCAGTGATACCTTGTCTAAGGAAAGATTTTCTTTGATGGGCAGCAGCATGCTACCACAACAAGGGACTTCCCTTCTCATAACCCCACGCCACCCAGGCCCTCACCACAGACGCATCCGACTATGCCTGGGGTGCTCACCTAGACAGCATGTGCATTCAAGGCCAATGGAGCCCAAACCAAATGCATCTGCACATCAAGCAAAAAGAGATGTTAGCTGTTCAGCATGCCCTGACAGCTTTCAGACCCCTACTCTCCCTGGGGCCTCTACTGATCAAAACAGACAACACCATAGTGATGTGGTATATCAACACGCAGGAAGGGACTCACTCTTATCCTCTGTGCAGGCTCACCATAACCCTTTGGCACATGGCCTCAGCCATGCAACTACGCCTGTTAGCACAATTCCTGCCAGGCTGTCTAAACTATCTGCAGACAATTTAAGCAGAAACCTGCTAGACCCACATGAGTGGCAACTAGACCACAGAACCTTCACCCTTGTAACCCAGAAATGGGGCACCCCGAAGGTCAGCCTCTTTGCTTCCTACTCCAATCATCAGCTCAGGAAATTCTGCACCAGGGAACCTCACAACAAGGCCTGGAAAGCAGATGCTCGATCCTTCCAGTGAGTAAACCTCTCAGTCTATGCATTTCCACCTCTACCACTCATTTCAAGGGTACTGCTCAAAATAAGGGAGGAAAAACCCAGTGCAATCCTGATTGTCCCAAACTGGCCATGCCAGCACTGGTACCCACTGCTGCACAGCCTGTCACCCCTGCCACCATGGCACCTACCTCTGATCCCAACACTCCTGACGCAGAGGAATGGACAATTCATGCATCCCCAACTGCAGACCCTCAACCTGTCAGCCTGGCTTATTCCCTGACCTCTCCTCAAGCTGCCAGTCTAAGCAAACAAGTTCTAGATGTTATACATGAGGCCAGATGCCCCAGCACTAGAAAATCTTATGCTGCCAAGTGAAAAAGGTTTTGCACCTGGATCCAGGTTAAGGGAGCTGGAATGGTACAGCCCTCCCTACCTCTCATTCTGGATTACCTGGCAGACCTACTACACAGGGGTCTATCCTTCTCTTCCATTAAAATTCATGGATCTGTCATCTCTGCTCATTTCAGCACAAAGCCACCTCTGTTCTCACACCCTGTCATCAAACAGTTCCTAAGAGGGGCTAGCAACTTGAGGCCACCCAGAAGAGCTCCTACCCCAGCTTGAGACCTTAATTTTGTGTTGGAAAAGCTCACTCTACCCCCCTTTGAACCTGCAGCTTCAGCAGAGTTAAAATTTCTCTCTTGCAAGACAGCCTTGCTTCTGGCCATCACTTCACCTAGAAGAGTATCAGAGCTACAAGCACTTATGGCTGTAGAGCCCTTCATCATTTTTCATGCTGACAGGGTCTCCATCAGGACTAACTCATACTTCATTCCACAAGTGGTGTCCAGTGTGGCTTTCAACCAATCCATTCATTTGCCCACCTTTTTCCCTAACCCACAAAACAAGGGGGAAAGGATTCTACATTCTCTAGATGTGCTCAGACAGCTCAGATTCTACCTGGACAGAACTAAATCTTTTAGAAAAAACTGATCAATTGCTAGTCAGCTTCACTGCAGGAGCACAGAGCAAGGCCATATCCAAACAAACAATCTCCAAATGGATAGCACACTGCATCCATTTCTGCTACAAACAGCATGGAAAACCATCCCCCAAGGGGGTAGGGACACATTCCACCAGAGCAACCTCCACCTCTGCAGCTTTTCTCAGAGGGATCCCCACCAGGGACATCCTGGAGGCTGTAACATGGGCATCTGTTCATACCTTCACTAAGCATTACCACCTGCCTATCTTCTCCAAATTCAGGACAGGCTTTGCCACCACAGTCTTGCAGGACATCCTAGCCAGCCTTGAGTCTTCTTGACTGCCTCCACCCTCTCCTTCATCTTTAGGAATCAACCCATATGTGATGACTGCAAGAGTAAAACATGAAAAACATAGTACAGTTGTGTACACTTACCATAAATGTAGATGTTTGAGTGTATTCACTGTTGCAGTCCTGGTTTCCCTCCCTTCTTCCCCCTTCTTTCTCTCTCTCTCTCGCTCTTTCTCTCTCTCTCTCTCTCTCTCCTTACAAGGAATTAGTGGTATTTACTTTCTACTGGTGGTGTTCTTCTGCCATAACCTAGCTTCCTATTGGGGACTCATGACAGTTGAGGAAAGAAAAACTGATGTAATGGTGTTGGCTGCCTGATTTTATACCACTGACGACCTGACGTCAGTCCTGGAGCGACAGTAACTAACGCAGAAATACTAAGCCTCTGGTATTCGGGCTGACTGAGGGCTACCCTGGCAGGGATAACCCAAATGTGGTGAATGCAACAGTGAATACACTCAAACGTCTACATTTATGGTAAGTGTACACAACTGTACTTTC
Organism: Protopterus annectens; assembly: GCF_019279795.1. Lineage (NCBI taxonomy): Eukaryota > Metazoa > Chordata > Ceratodontiformes > Protopteridae > Protopterus > Protopterus annectens. The sequence goes on along the minus strand of NC_056733.1, from coordinate 1,887,194,038 downwards.
CATTACCAATGCACAAATATTATCATGAATAAATTTATGCCACGAGAACTCATGTTCAGGTCAAACACAGGGATTGTTCCTAATGAGCTTCAACAGCTTAGGGTGAAAAATACACAAAATACGGTGGAAAGTGGTCAGGCATGCCAAGCGACACTAAATTGATGATCAGATGCTGTAAAATCTGTAATTTGTATCCTATACGCAACATAAAAGATGCCATGATTCCTCATGAGACTTTGGGTTATCCATGGAATAAGGCTGTGTCAGATCTCTTCCAGTTTACATACAGTCACAACCTTATTTGTGTTAACTACTATTCCAATTACTCTGGTATGACTAAACTCAAAGATATTCAATGCAAACTGACATAACATTATTAAAATCTATTTTCTGTGACATAGCATCCATGATGTACTTGTCACAGACAACATTCTACAATACATGAGCCGAGACTTCAAAACATTTTACCAAGACTGGGAGAGCCATCCCATTACTTCATCACCAAGGCATCCTCAGTCAAATAGTCAAGACAGCGATATAAAAATCAACAAGTGTTAGAAGAAAATTTCTTGCCAGCTTAAAACAGGACTGTTATGCTACAATTCTCAAGTACAGAAAGCCACCTCTTTGGGTATGGGTCTGTATAACTGGGATGTCTTTCAGCACAGTCTTGCCAAGGAAGTATAAAAGTTAATTTTGGAAAGTTTAACATATAGGAAGAAAGTGAAAAGAAAACAAAGATCAGTTAAAAAATGCAAGGAGGAAAAGAAGTCCAAAGTAAGTGTAGAAGCATGCTTGAACATTGCCCACTTGTCAGCCCAGAACCAAATCCAGCATTAGTTGCCTAGGGCCTGCTGGCAAGGGGACTGCCACAAAACTTACAATTCTTCTTTACAAAACTTACAATTCTTCTTTAAGAATGCACTCTGCATGCATCCTTAGTAGCATCTATCATATTAAAAGTCACATGCACATTGGAGGGAGGGCAGAATTTTTTATGGAGAATTGCACTGGGAAAGAGATGAGCAAGGTCAGAATTTACAAGCAAACAACACAGAGACAGAACAGGTTAGCAATGTGTGTGTGTGTGTGTGTGTGTGTGTGTGTGTGTGTGTGTGTGTGTGTGTGTGTGTGTGTGTGTGTGTGTGTGTGTGTTTGAGAAATGCCCCAGTTAGGGATGGCATGTTGATTAACTTCTTATTGCTCAAACCCTGTACCTTGATTACAGGAGACTAGAGCCTGAATCCTCTATACCAACTACCAGGTGCATTTGCAAAGACTGTTGAGTTTCAGTGCATTTCTAAAGAATGTTGAGTTTCTGTGCATTTTCAAAGAATGTTGAGTTCCAGTGCATTTTCAAGTACTGTTGCATTCCAATGTATTTTCAAGGACTGTTGAGTTTCAGTGTATTTTCAAAGAATGTTGAGTTTCAGTGCATTTTCAAGGACTGTTGATTTCCTGTGCATTTTCAAAGAATGTTGAGTTTCTGTGCATATTCAAGGAATGTTGACTTTCAGGGAAAGAGAAGGATACTGTTGCTTATGCTAAGTCTGTTGTCAATGTGTAACTGTTTTGTTTTAGCAATGGCCATCATCAGAGTTTATCCTATAAACTTTGAAAGCAGTGTTAGTAGCACAAGAGGTAACATACTTGCCTTTGGTCCAGAAGGCTGTAGGTTCTACTGCCACACCATGAAGATGGTGTGCTGATATTGCATTGTGCTCTAAGGGGGATGGGTTGCTACACTGCTGAGTTATGTCCTCCTTTAGATGAGATGTCTAGTAAATATGAACCTGTTGCTGGTTTGACAGACATTCCCTACTGCAATATCAGACACTACATTTATACATGAAACAGTAAAATGTAGAGTTGTTTACCAGCAGTAATCTCTTCATTAGTTATAAATCTCTTTAATTTGGAAGTATTTAAATGAGTTTTCCAGAGACTGTGTATATTGACTGATAGTGGTGAATTAAAATTATAGAAGTTTGAGTGGCTTTTTGTAGTTGAAATGTTCTGTAATGGATACTTTTGTCTTTATTGGTTCATTCATTTTGTTTCACTAATTACTGGAAAAGTGTTCAGACCTACAAATTTAAAACACACTCTAACAAGTTGTGCTGTATTATATAAGAAATATAACTTAATGGAATCAGGATGGTGCATCAAAGAACACATGCATGTATGCATGGCCCTAAAATGTGTGCAAGGAGCCTATGGTTGGAAAACAGCCCAAAGGTAAACTTAATCTGCCACTGTCCAGGTACATTTTCTTTGAATGTGGGTTTCAATGCTGTTTCTATGGATGTTAATTTCAAGGGCAGAGAAGCTTACTGTTCGTGCTAACTCTGATTTTTTTGTTTGTTTGTTTTCATTGAGACTGTATTGTTTTGTTTAACAAATAGCTATCAGTGTTTGTGCTATAAAATTTGAAATAAAAAGTTTTAAATACCTCCTGTAATCATTGTAGAAGTAAAGAAGAAAATAGTATGTAAACTGACAGGTTTGAACAGTGTTTATGGTAACTAGGGAGAAATAGCCAAGTAATGGGACACTGGAATGACTGGGGGGGGACTGATCCATTATAGTGCCTAGGGCCCCATTTAACCATGAACTGTCTTTGTGTCAGCTTCAGAAAGCAATGGTATTTATCTATAATGGCTGCAGCTGAAGAAAGTTAATTGAAAAAGGTATTGAATGCAATGCCAGAAAACTAATATAGAATGTTAGATGAATACATTTTGTCAAATAAAGATGGAACATGTTTTACCAAAAACTTGGATTCAATTCAGGCTCTAGTAACAGAAAGTGCATAGTTGAAATTGATGTATGCAGAAATGGAGGCCAGAATGGAAGTGATTAAACAGCAGTTAAATGATCATGACGGTTATGGCTGTTGCAAGAACATTGGGTCCATATGGATACCTGTGAGAACTGAAGGGGATGACTTCTTACTGTTCATGCAAAAATAGTTGGCCAGAAGAATGGAAACTCAAGAATGATATTAAAATGGAGAGGGTATTCAGAATGTTTGTTTCAGTCAGACTAGGGATATGAAGCAATCACTCCTTATATAGGACAGATTTCAGACTCACAACATTAAAGACAGACAGTTCTGTCCAACCTGTGGAAACTGTGGAAGACACTGAAGACAGAATGAATAAGAATATTTGCAGAGCAGGACTGTGCAATTAGGAGAAAGAGGGTTCTCTTTTTGCAGATGATTAGATTGTGCAGATGAAAAGGTATGAGATGCAAATTACTGTACCACACTTTTATGAGAATTCATGTTTTCCTAGGATTGAAAAAAGTTATGGTTTCTGCAGTGGCAGTTAAGGCAACTCTTGATGAACAGCAAAGGCAAAAACATGTGGAAGGGCTAGAACAAAACATCAACTAAACAGGGAAGACATTGAATGATTGCCTTCAGTCAGGATATCTCCCGCTAGGCAATTTCCTCAGGGTAAAAAAAAAGACTGCCTTGACAGAATATACAGCACTTTCAAGTAAGTCATGTCTTCCTGCAAATCTAACTCCTGCAAGATAAGGGTACATAACAGAAAGCAGGAAACAGTGAGCAGGAGCGGCCTTAGGTCAACTGGTGCCCAAAGCAAAAGGGCTCCATGGCACCCCTGCCCTCACCACCTGGTGCCCCCATCCTGGTCTACCTACACCAAATAAATACTGGAAAAGCACCCCTGCTAGTGCGATGCCCTAGGCAGCCCCCTAGTTGGCCTATGCCTAAGGCCAGCTATGACAGTGAGCATGAAGATTGCTAAACTCAAGCAGTAAATTAAAGCTGTTTTGGTGTGCAGTGAAGCTGCTAATATTTCCCCTTTTCTTTTTGCTTGGATATTAAGTTTTAGAGCAATGTATGTTAACTTAACTGAAATTACATCAAAAAGTTCAAGATGTAGTGCAAGTTCCTGTTATTGTTTTACAATCATTAAATAACTGGATGTTTTAGCAGACTTTTATATTTTGTGAATGGACTAAGTTGAGGTCCTGGGAAGCCTTTATTTTGCTTACTGTATTATATGAAGTTAATGGAATGCCCCCTATTGAAATGTATGCAATCATAATGCCAAGTGCCAAAAGACATGGAAAAAAGAAAGAGAGAGAGAGAGAGAAAGAGCTATCATAAATTCAGGAGTAGATTGAATCTTGAACATTGCGCTTTTCCCTAAAAATTATTTTTTTGCAGAGGAAAAGCCCCCACTCCCTGAACTTATACATACTAACTCTGAAATCACCATACCTTGGAGAAAAGGAATATTCCAAGAAAAGGCATCTTGGACTTGGTATATGTTAAGTCTGCTCTTTCAGCCATTCAGTCTCCATGTTTCAGGACCCATTCTAGCAGGACCTGACATTTCAAATGGCTACCTAATGGAACAATTTATTTTACTTTTTGTTGGGACACCTCACTGTGAAATGAGCATGTAAACTAGTTGTCTATATTAGACAAAATTAGAAACTATCATAAGCTTTTCTATATAATAATATACATGCAGTAAGTTGTTTCAATCTATACGAAACCAGGTTGGCACAATGTCCCAAAGATCTTCTTCGTCTTTTCTTTTCCCCGAATATTAAGTTCCGATGTACTGTGAATGGTTTTATTCAAATTTTAATTAGGGCAGTTATTCATTTAAATTACACAGGTATGCTTCCTTTGGAAACCCAGCTTTAGATCAAAAGAGGATACCTCGATAGATATAACAGCATTCCAAAATTTGGTGAACAGTCAGAGTATAGTCAGCTTTGGAATACTGGGACACAGTCAGTAAGTATGTATGTAAGTAAATAATAAAGTATAATACATACAAGTAAGGGAAACATGGCAAAGAGGAAATACTGTGTAGCCGGTATAGAAATAAACATGACAAAAGAAATGTCCTACTGTTATTTTTTTATTTTATATGTATTTGTTGATTGTCTAAGCTCACTGGACAAATTGCCCCTTTTCATGCGTGGCCTGGGAGCACTATCTGGTTAAGTGACTTGCTCAGAGTAGGACAGGAGGCAAATAAAGTTGGAAGGAATCAAACCCTGTACCCTGGGCACAGGAAGTAGCTCATTAGCAGCTCAGAGCTTTAGTACTCTGTACTAGCTGCCATTCTGTAATTAATTAAATATGCAAAATGGATAGCAAAATAAATCAGTAATAGTATAGTATAAGTATACAGGTATGGTAATAAAAATGACAAAAGAACTGTCCTACTGTTATTTTTTCATTTTATATGTATTTGCTGATTGGATAAGCTCACTGGACAATTTGCCCCTTTTCATGCGTGGCCTGGGAGCACTATCTGGTTAAGTAACTTGCTCAGAGACAGACAGGAGGCAAATAAAGTTGGAAGGAATCAAACCCTGTACCCCGGGCACAGGAAGTAGCTCATTAGCAGCTCAGAACTTTAGTACTCTGTACTAGCTGCCAGTCTGTAATTAATTAAATATGCAAAATGGATAGCAAAATAAATCATTTGGCTAAGGTATATAAATTGTAAGAAATTAATGTACAGTCAAATGGTCTGCATGCACAACAAAGAAATTATCTGAGCAGCATGTGTTGACATCTGACAGGAAAAGTTTAAAATTTATAATGAAAGCATGGAGTTTAGATTAGACACTGGTACAGATTATAATGTAATGTCTACTTAAACATTTAAAGCAATGAGTCCAAAAGATAGCACTCTGAAAAAGTTGGGTAATGTTTTTATTCATTCTGCTCATCACATAAAACTCAAAGATCAGTATGTGCTTATGTTTGAATCTAACAGTAACAGGTCTGATGGTATGTGCTTATGTTTGACTCTAACAGTAACAGGTCTGATGTAATTAGTCTACAGAATACTTGTCACCACCTGCCTAGTCGATTTTGACTGGTCATTTCTCATTTCAGTGAACAGATTGCCATTATAGCTCCAAAATCAATGAATCTTGAAGAAAGGAAGTTTTCTACTTACCCCAAAGCTGTGTGATCTCAGAGTTAGCATATGTATAGTGGCAGTACTACTGGGGTAGGGGACATGGGAATTGGTCCACAAAAAACACTTTTTTAATTGCTTCACTTTTGATAACTGCTGTAGCAAACTAGCTATAATTGATTAAAATGATACTGACCAATACCTACGGATCCAAAAATAGAAAATGTAAGCTTCAGTTCAGTCAGTTAAAACTGAAAATTTGGAAAATATTGACAAATATAAAGATCAAAAAGACTTTCAAGAAACTATAAATATAGTACAGTTTTGAATTCAGCATAACTCAACACATTTAAACCCAAATCCAAGAAAGCAAAAACCACAAAGGGATAAACGCTCCTGGGATGCAAATAATAAATCCAAGTAGAAACAAGTCCCAAGACATACACAGGAGCAGGAATAGCAGTGAAACTCAATGCTGTATAAACGCCAACAAATAATCCAACCCGTGAACAGAATTTTAACAAAAAGCAGCGTTTTTATTATTATACAAGTAAGCGCTTTCACCCTGAGGCTTCTTCAGACTTTAAAACCCATTTAAAATTTAATCATTTAAATAGTGATAAAAATCATGTCATAGGTTGATTCAAACACATATTGCATAATTAGAATCTAGTATTTAAAGCAACATACATATACAGTAAAAATGACTACCAAGATAAAATAGTATAATATAGTATAATAAAATAGTATTGAAAGCATCAATACTATAGAAGCAAACAGTATATGTTAAATGTTATTTCTTTTTACAACCTCATTCTCAATTTAGGTCTAAATAACCTTCTTTTCTTAAGAATGGGTTGCAAGTGAACTTTATCATTTAACCCTGGTAGTCTATCCGCTCTGGAGCGAATGATCCAATGTAACTCACATTCTTCAGTGTAATTGTCAATATCACCCCCTCTAACACTAGGAGTGATAAGTTGTATAACAAAAAATTTAAAATAATGTGATTCACCTGTTTGTTTGCAATGTTAACTAAAGCATTATGTTCAGTACCAATTCTAATATGATAGACATGTTCTGTGATACGTTCACGTAGTTGTCTATTCATTTTTCCAATATAGAAAGCTGTGCATGCTATACATCTAGCAAGATAGACAACATTAACACTCCTACAGTTTGTCTGAGTGTTAAAATAAAATTCACAACCAGAGACAGGTTGTATAAAGGTACTGCTTGTGTCGATGTACTGACATTGTTTACATGTATTGCAAGGTTTAGTATTAAAACTGGGTGTAGCACAACTAATACTAGTCATACTGACTGAATAGTCACAGAGCCTTTGTTTCAAGTTTTTCTTATTTTTGTATCTAAACATGGGTTTATCACCTACTATGTCACTGATGTCTTCATTTAACATTAGGGTGTCCCAGTGTTTCATGATTATATCTCTAATATCACTGGCGTCACTCGTGTAAAACATAGGTATTTTCAAGTTATTTGTTCCCCTCATTTGTTGAATTTGAACTTCATCTCTACAACCTGAGAAGTATGGTCGTGCCCTTGTTGTTCTTAATTCATTCACCACAGTGACTGCCCTCTCAATCTCTTCTTTGTAATAGCATCTCTCAGTTAGTCTATTTTTAAGATCGAATACTTCTTGTTTGTACCCTTCAGTTAGTGGATTTAATCTAGACACTCTCATCATCTGCCCTTTGACTATATTGTCAAAAACATACCTGGGGTGCATACTGTGTCTATGTAGTAAGGTATTCCTATAACAAGCTTTTCTATGTACAGAAGTATTCAATAATCCATTCTCCAATCTCATGACATTCACATCCAAAAAGGAAATGTTAGAGGTGGAATGGCATAAACTAAATTTGAGAAAATCAGTAGAAGTGTTAATAATAGAGACAAAATTCAGAAGGCTGTGTTCATCCCCCCTCCAAATCAGGAAGAGGTCATCTACGAACCTTCTATAAAACCCAACATATTGTTGGAAGGCTGTATGTGGAAATAAAATCTCTTCCTCCCAGTCAGCCATCACTATATTGGCGTAGCTATTGGCACAAGGAGTGCCCATAGCTACTCCATCTTTCTGTAAATAAGTCTTTTCATTAAACATAAAAATATTGTTGTACAACACCATTTCTGAGAATAAAGCCCAGAGATCTATTGTATTGTTCTCTAAACTTGACTTACTATTCAAGTAATGTTGCATACTTACTACTCCTAGGTCATTGGGGATGACAGTGAACAAACTTCTTACATCTAGAGTTACTAAAATGTAGTGATCATCTTCCTTTAAACCTTAACCAACCTTGACCAGCAACAATGGTATTGTAATTTGTCATTCATGCAGAGGAAGGCACTCCAAGAGTTAAGCAATAACTATTCGATAATAGTTAGACCAGCAGATAAAGGAGGCCCAATTGTTTTGATGGACCGATAGGACTACCTTGTAAGGATGAGGGCAATGCTTGAAGATGATATGTCTTATTCCACCATTGATATACATGAAGTAACCAATAAAGTATTTAGGGTGTATGACATGTTAGAGGATTTAGTTAAAAGCCATAACATAACATTGGACTTATTTAAATATCTGAAAGTGATACACCCACTTATACCTGTGATCCAAGGCCTGCCCAAGGTCCATAAATCCATCACTAATCCACCTTTACTCCCCATTGTTGCTGGTCAAGGTTGGTTAACTGAACCTTTTTCTATCTACCTGGAATGTTATTTAAAACCAGTTGTAGAAGTGAACCCTGTGATTTTAAGAGATAGCAAACAATTTTTACTTGACCTATATGATTACACCAGAGGTTTAAAGAAAGATGATCACTACATTTTAGTAACTCTAGATGTAAGAAGTTTGTTCACTGTCATCCCCAATGACCTAGGAGTAGTAAGTATGCAACGTTACTTATATAGTAAGTCAAGTTTAGAGAACAATACAATAGATCTCTTGGCTTTATTCTTAGAAACGGTGTTGTACAACAATATTTTTATGTGTAATGAGAAGATTTATTTACAGAAAGATGGCGTAGCTATGGGCACTTCTTGTGCCAATAGCTACGCCAATATAGTGATGGCTGACTGGGAGGAAGAGATTTTATTTCCACATACAGCCTTCCAACAATATGTTGGGTTTTATAGAAGGTTTGTAGACGACCTCTTCCTGATTTGGAGGGGGGATGAACACAGCCTTCTGAATTTTGTCTCTATTATTAACACTTCTACTGATTTTCTCAAATTTAGTTTATGCCATTCCACCTCTAACATTTCCTTTTTGGATGTGAATGTCATGTGATTGGAGAATGGATTATTGAATACTTCTGTACATAGAAAAGCTTGTTATAGGAATACCTTACTACATAGACACAGTATGCACCCCAGGTATGTTTTTGACAATATAGTCAAAGAGCAGATGATGAGAGTGCCTAGATTAAATCCACTAACTGAAGGGTACAAACAAGAAGTATTCGATCTTAAAAATAGACTAACTGAGAGATGCTATTACAAAGAAGAGATTGAGAGGACAGTCACTGTGGTGAATGAATTAAGAACAACAACAGCATGACCGTACTTCTCAGGTTGTAGAGATGACGTTCAAATTCAATAAATGAGGGGAACAAATAACTTGAAAATACCTATGTTTTACATGAGTGACGCCAGTGATATTAGAGATGTAATCATGAAACACTGGGACACCCTAATGTTAAATGAAGACATCAGTGACATAGTAGGTGATAAACCCATGTTTAGATACAAAAATAAGAAAAACTTGAAACAAAGGCTCTGTGACTATTCAGTCAGTATGACTAGTATTAGTTGTGCTACACCCAGTTTTAATACTAAACCTAGCAATACATGTAAACAATGTCAGTACATTGACACAAGCAGTACCTTTATACAACCTCTCTCTGGTTGTGAATTTTATTTTAACACTCAGACAAACTGTAGGAGTGTTAATGTTGTCTATCTTGCTAGATGTATAGCATGCACAGCTTTCTATATTGGAAAAATGAATAGACAACTACGTGAACGTATCACAGAGCATGTCTATCATATTAGAATTGGTACTGAACATAATGCTTTAGCTAAACATTGCAAGCAATCAGGTGAATCACATTATTTTAAATGTTTTGTTATACAACTTATCACTCCTAGTGTTAGAGGGGGTGATATTGACAATTACACTGAAGAATGTGAGTTACGTTGGATCATTCGCTGCAGAGCGGATAGACTACCAGGGTTAAATGATAAAGTTCACTTGCAACCCATTCTTAAGAAAAGAAGGTTATTTAGACCTAAATTGAGAATGAGGTTGTAAAAAGAAATAACATTTAACATATACTGTTTGCTTCTATAGTATTGATGCTTTCAATACTATTTTATTATACTATATTATACTATTTTATCTTGGTAGTCATTTTTACTGTATATGTATGTTGCTTTAAATACTAGATTCTAATTATGCAATATGTGTTTGAATCAACCTATGACATGATTTTTATCACTATTTAAATGATTAAGTTTTAAATGGGTTTTAAAGTCTGAAGAAGCCTCAGGGTGAAAGCGCTTACTTGTATAATAATAAAAACGCTGCTTTTTGTTAAAATTCTGTTCACGGGTTGGATTATTTGTTGGCGTTTATACAGCATTGAGTTTCACTGCTATTCCTGCTCCTGTGTTTGTCTTGGGACATATAACTCAAAACATTAATGTTAGTAAAATAAATATGGTAATGCTCGGTACTACACAAATGTAAACAATTACTAGACTGTGAATTATACAACATAGAGTATTAATATGTTTAAAGATTTAGGTACCACGGTTGATAGCAGTGTATCCTTTCTTACTCATACTGATAATGTCTGTTGTAGATTTAAAATTATAGGGTTATATTAAAATACATTACACCTAAAAGTCATAAGGCAGTTGCCAAACTCTTAATCCCATTAGTCTGGTCTAGATTATAGTACAGCAGTGCTTCCTGGTATCTCTAAACAAAAAAGTGATATATTTTTAGAAAACAGAGAATACAACAATTTTTTGACAAAAATACTGTATGAAATGCCAGACTTCAGACTTTAACATCCAAGCTAATCTAAACTCCATAAAGTGCATAGATAAAATGGAAAACTTGATTAGTGTTTATAAAGCATTTACATTTGAATTCTTGTGTTATACCTTTTGCTTGAATGAGACACTGAAAATTGCAATGTGCAGTTACTGTGAACCTTTAGTAAGAAGGAGAGGTCACCTGGTACACAAAATAAGAAGTCAAACCGGGAACTTTTAACTATCACACATTAAAAAATGGAGCAGTCTGAGTACACTCAAGCTTACAAAATTATTTTGAGCATATGCTATGTGGTTGATAGACTTTTTGGATATAACTCTGAGCCTGCAATCTTTGAACTGATTTTTAACATCCATGTTGGATCATTTGAATTTTCAATGGCTTGACGCACTTATGAATGCATTGTAAGTGTACATCAGAAAATGATTTATGTAAGGTGTATGAATATTTTACTTTCTTGCATTATTAACAATGTGTAATGCAGCTAGACAAACTCTACAATTTTACCAGTAGTGCATGCTTCAAAAAAAGTTCAGTAGTTTTGCTAAGTACAACTGTAAAACAGACAAACCTGCATGGTGGAAAAATAGGCATGACTCAGAAAAAGAGTCAGTCGATTAGGTCAAAAACATGGTTACTGATGTCAAACCTTATCAAAGTCATATTTGCATAGATCCAAAATATCTTCATCAAGCTACAAATAGAAAACACTGATTCATTCAACTGAACATGTGATAATTGCTGTGCCAGGAGCAAAGTACTCTTGTGCTACTACTACTACTGTCTTTCGGCTTTTCCCTGTTAGGGGTCACCACAGCGGAACTCCGGTCCGCTAATGATTGGCAATAGATTTCTACGTGCTGGCTTGCCGAGCCTAATGCACAACCTCCAACGAAGGAACACCCATTCACGCATGTCGACACACAGAAGACTCTCTAACTGAGAATCGAACGTGCAACATCTAACTGTGAGGCGAGAACACTACCGCAGCACCACCACCGCACTCTTGTGTTAATTCTTGTAAATAATGTGCTTTATTTATTTGTTAACTGGGTAATCCCACTGAGTGCAAGTACCTCATTTCATGGGCAACCCAGGAGCACTGTCTGTTTAAGTGATTGGTTCAGAGTTACACAGCATGTAAGTGTAAGTTGAAGGAATCAAACAAAGGAATGCAGGATGAATGTTGATTGCATACTTTTTATTAATTAATCCATAAGATCAGAAGGAATGATGCACTCACAGTCCAAGAGAATAATTCAAAAGAAGATCTAGAATGGAAATCACTATAAAAACACCATAAAACACTGACAGTTAAATGCAGTTCAATGAAATAGTAAATAAACAGTTATTGAGTGGTAGTAAAATACTTGAGAAAAGCTTGTCAGTTAAAATTACAGTTAAAAATAGCAGTTCAACAAGATTTATGTGAAAAAGAAAAGAAAAGAAAAGTCATTTCCAAATCTTTCAAGAGCATTTGAAGAAACAGATCAATAAATAAACCACTGGTGCTAAAGGGAAACTGGTTTAAAAAAGTATGGAGACAAAGACTGTTTAGGTGGTGTGCTGCCATGAATGGCTTGTCATAAGTAAGGAATTTATCTGGCCTTACTGCCCTACTGCAGCTGCAATCGGCTGCTTCAGTAAGAGTTTAAACTTGGCATGAAATTCTTTATAGGAGATTTTTTTTAAGATGTTTTGATTAAGGTCTTTGTTTACATTTTCAATCTGGCTTTCTGAGCATGTCCCAGCTTTGGCTGTGTGGGTTGGGGGATGGGTAATTACAGGAAGTTTCAATAGTTTTAGTCAAATTCCATTGCAAATTGCAGTTGTACTTACAACAGCTATCACTGGGTCATCCATTAGTTTCACCTGTGCTTTTTATTCTCAGAGAAAAGTAGCCTTTCAGCAATTTTATGATTAGACTTGCTACTACCTTGCAGGAAAGCATATGGATAATGCAAAGCTAAGATGTCAGTTAAGAGAGTTTCTGTTCATTTCGTTTCATATTTTATTTTGTGCAGATGTGTGAATACTAGCTAAGTGTTTTGATGGTATGCATGGCTGCCACTTGCTCTGTAGAAGCATCAGAATGACACAAATTTTGAACAGTAGCAGAAGCAGTCTTCTTTTTTATGTTTTGTTTTTTGATCTCTGAATACTAGCCAAGTGTAATGGTTTTCTGACATGCTGTAAAAAATTATATATGTGAAGCAAGCAATAGATTCATTTTGAACAATGAAGTCTAAAACTTACTGTCACAATGAGGCCTGTACAGTACAACAACCTGTGACAGTTTTACATACTAATTCTGAAATTACTTTACTACAGAGTAAGGGGAATATGTCAAGAGACTGCTAAGATTTTGTATGAATTCACTAAACTGAACTCTTTTGACTATACTGCTTGCAGTTACTCTATGCAGAATAAATAAAGGAAATAAAAAGCTGCACAATTAAGATAGGCTTGTTGGTGAATTCATAAAAGTCAACTCTGAGAGTTTGCCTAACCACCCCACCACAAACACACACAATATTGTACTAACCTTATTGTTTCCCAGTGATCAGGGACTGAAAGCTTTGACAGGAACTGAATATTGTTAATTTTGTTCACTAGAGAGATTGAAAACAGGGCTGCATGAAGTAAATTGAAACCAGGAGTAGGGTTGATGATGATGTGGTAAGTGGGTGGTGACAAGTGGGATGTATCAGGAAAAGTGTCTTTAGGTCAGAATTTTAGACTCTGGGATTGTCCCTTTAAGGCAAATTTCAGTAGCAGATGTTTAGGTTTAGGGTTTGTAATGGAGAATGCAAAAGGTGAAAGATCACAGTGTGGGAAGGTAGAAATGTCTAAGAAATTTAATTTAGGATTGTGTCAGCAGCTAAAATGTTTCTGAAGGGTTTGATGACATAATTGTATAAAATCAGATCAGGGATAAGCCCAATACAAGACTAAGTTAATGAGAAGGTTGAGAAAGAATAACCTCAAGCTGCTTGAAATGAAATGCAAAATTAGACTTACAGAGCTGATAACTTTGAAATTTGTTTTGCCGTTTGAAGGCTTGAAAGCAAAGAAAGTAAAAATTGTAGTGCATATGCTACTTCTAGCTATGGACATACAAGCTGTCATGGGATTTCTTGGAATAAATACAGTATCCTTTGAGATTTATTTTGAACATGTATAGTATGATCCTGCCATTAAGAAAGCTATTGGAACATTGGAATAACACTGAAGTACACAGCAAGAAAATGCTTTGAAATGCTTAAGCCACAGTAATTGAAGACAAATAACCACTAGTGTCATATGAGGGCTAGAAAACTTGGGCAAGGAACACAATCTCCAAGACAAAAAGAGACGCAGGCAGTGTAGCTGGAAAAATAGTATAGTCATTTTCCTCATCTAAAATTATGCTGGTTTGTGGGCTGCTTGAGGTCTGAGGGTTGTGAGTTTAAGATCTCTGGCTTGAACTGTTAGTAACTGAAGAGCCCATGCTGAAACATTTTGACATTAACAACTTAGCTACTTTACAATTTGATGCCATTTAGAATAGTACTGGTGAAGTGATTCTGCAAGCAGGTAAACCAGCTGCTCTTGAATTCACACCCTTTGCAGAATGCCATAGAAAGTATATTTCGAGGGAATCCAGACCAAAGATGAGCACAATGTCAACTCCAGTACACAGAATAAAAACATTCTTTGAACGCATTTATACTTATACTTGTAAGAATTCTAACTAAAAGTCTTATGGCAATCAGCTACACAAACAATTGATTGGGACTTCTACCGACAGGGAATTTAGATAACCTGAGTAGTACCTTGCAGCAACCATGCACTGTATATGTAGCAAAACAATTGTACAACATCTGTTTTTCCAACCTTATGACATTACTGTGGGTCACAAACATGTTGCAGACATGTATTGCTGTGCAACTTGGATGGTTACTAAAATGACAGAGAACTCATCCTTGTCTCCTACAATCAGAACAAATATCAATAAAGTGGACATCAGCCTAAATACTGTCAATCTGCACAATAACATAAATTCCTGACAGTTTGAAATTTCAGTGAAAATGCTGCAATATAATCAGAAATGAGCACGTGAACACTGATGTTATGAAGAAGAACTTGAAGTGTTATGCTGACTACAAACGTCAGTGCAAATTAAGCAAGAGGTTGAAAAATCTTTGGGTACAATACCTGTCGTAACAATAATCTAGTGTTCAGGACTGTTCACAGTGTAATATTTGTCACAGCAAGAATCCAAGGTACAAGATTTCTCAGGGTACAATGCCTACCATAAGAATAACCCATGGTACAAGACTGCGCAAGGTGCCCTGCCTGTCGTGACAATTCTGGGAACAGTGTGCTTATAATCCAAACTTCAAAACTATTCAGGATACAGGGCTTGTCAAAACATGAATTCAAGACTTTTCAGGGTGTAGTGCCTACCATAACAAGAATCCAAGGTTAAAGACTTTTGGGGCACAGTGTCTATCATAATAAAAATCCAAGATTAAAAACTACTCAGGGTACAATGCCTATCACAACAAGAATCCAAGATTCATGATTGTCCAGGAAGCAATGCATACCATAACAAGAATCCACAGTTCAAGATTATTCAGGGTTTAGTGCCTATCATAACAAGAATCAAGGTTCAAGACAGACTGGTGTACAGTGCATATCATAAAAATAATCTTAACAGAGCAATATGATGCCTTATCTAATAAATGAAACCATACCTCTCAACTGTCCAGATTTTTGCAGAATGTCCAGAGTTTTGCTCTATATTTTTGGTCCGTTCATCATAAATTATGTGGTTTACTGGCAAACCATTGAGGACTGAAGTCATTAAATCGGGTCTGTATTATATTATCGCATACTTAGAAAAATGAACGATAAATAATCGACCCCATGAAAGCGAAAGCTTACAACATCGAAACCTCAGAACAGTGATTTTTTTCCAAGGGAAAAAAAATCGCTGTTCTGAAATTAAAAAAAAAAAACTTTTAAAAACCCCCCACACCCCTCTACTTAAATATACCAACTCCGAGATCACACTACAGTGCCGAAAATGGCAAAGTAACGAAAGTGTCCAAACAAATTCTTTCCCAGGGAAAGAATTTGCTGAAAATCTGCTTTATTATTTTGCCTTTTCACACTTGTCAGTTTGATCAAGATGAATTCGACAAACTGCGTCTGCGATCTGGTAATAGGAACCCATTAAATCATGACAGATATTTCAGTTTCAGACTTTATACCCTTCAGAAAATGTATGCTAATACAAAACCTATTACTCTATCAACTGTCTACATTTCTAATAGCAGTATTTAAAATTTTTCCTATTTTTGGGCCTTTGTCCCCCCCATTACTTTTGGCTTTGCCCAGAATTCTTGTGCTAACAGGTTGAAAGGTATGCCAGTAACATCTTAGAGTAAAGTTATAAGAGACTTGTTTCAGTTACATAAATGTGTGTTGTTGAAATGTGTAGAGTATCACTCAAAGTTTCCTGAGGTTATGATGTTAACAGAAACTACAAATAGTGATATGATTATTGCACTTAAAGTTATGTTGTGAAGACACGGACTACTTGATCTGGTTATCTCAGATAATGGTTCATGGTATATAAGCATGGGATTGAAGATATTTTCACAGTAATGAGAATTTCAACATAAGACTTCTGTTTTGAGGTATACACAGTCCAATGGTCAAGATAACAGTACAGTTTGAAGTGTGAAGAAACACATGAAGAAAAACTCAGAACATTAACAGTGACTTACTGAAACATACATCAAGCTTTACTGGAATATCGAAGTACTCGCTTATAAGGCATAAGTCTATCATCATCTCATATGGTCATAAGAGTCATATGGTTTACTATTAAAGCATCGAACATCGGAATGTAAACCATTCAAAAATGTGGTTTACATGTTCATTGTTTGGAATATTAATTGGGTTGAAATATTGGCAACCTAATTAAAGCAAAGTCGAATTCGACTTTAGAAGTCCATTGTCCCCTTTGCAGCAGTACGCACGAACCAGATCCATATTGCGCAGAGCTGACAGTAATGTTTCTGCAGGGGAGGCAAGCCCCCCTGCACTCCCCATGTGGGGGGCTGTGACCCCCCCACACCCCCTGCCACTGATTTATTCCAACTCCCAGATGGCATTACAGTGTGGAAAAGGGTAAATCTCCCAATTGCTAATTTTGTACAGTTTTAATTGCATTTACTGTTTAGGACTACACACTCAAGTGTGTTAGCCTTTTCTGTGTTTATTTACTGTATTATTGCATTGTTTAGCCTGTTTTAACCAAAAAAAAAATACTATCTTGTTTGACGGTTTCCCACATTTCCTAGCCAGTATAGTCCATATCCCAGGCTTGGCTTGTCTCAGGAGTTTTATTTTCTGTGTTCATAGCTATCCAGACCTTGCTGTGGTAGAGGGAGGTCCTACTGCTTCCAGTGGGAGTGGCGAGCATTGTACTGCTTATCTAACGCTAGAGGAGTGGTTTCCAGCTCTGAAATTGTAATTTTATTAGCTTTATTTGGGCTGATTTCTATCCCTTTCAACTTTCTGGCTTACAAACGAGTGTGTTTGCACATTTTTAGCATCGTGCAGCACCATGGGGCTACAGTTAAACTATTCCAGGTGCCAGAAAGTCTGCCCTTCGAATTTTCCCTTAGAACTAGCTGGTTTCTCAGTAGTAGCACTAAAATCTGAACCCCCGTGACTAGCACTTGCTCTAGAACCTGCTGGAAAGCACTAGGAAGCCTGAAACTGATACAAACACTCAATTCTCCTTGTCAATAAGGAGAAGTTAATCATAGGCACTAAACAGCCTATAATTGCAAAGTATCTTGCAAAGGTAAGGGAAGACAGCTCTTGTAATTTACAAAAAAAGCACCTAAACAGGCATGTCCAAGGGTCAGCTCCGGTGATTTCTCCTGTCCACCTGGTGAATCTGGGCATACTGGGGCAATGCAGCAACTGCCTCATGTACACAGACAACCCTCTCCTCCTACCACCCAACACTACAACCTGCGAGAGATGCACTTACATAGCCAAACTCGAAGCAAAGCTCTCTCCAGCCAAGATTGTGCTAGACAGTCAAGAGGAGAAGGTTAACACTGCACTACACCTCAAGCAACTCATAGCCCTTCAAAACTCACACCATCAACACCCACACATAGCAACACTAAACCCACATATGTGGAGGCCCTTAACGTTAACCTGCCCAAGCAACAAGGACCTCAGAAGCTGAAAGACAAACAAACACCAGTCACAACTAAAGTGACACATAGCTCACAACACCAGTGTGCCACCCAACAACAGCCCCTAAGGCAAGACAATGTGCCCAACACTTTAGTCATAGGTGACTCTATAGTCAGGCACACTGATGTCCCACTCACCAGGCTGAAAAAGGAGAAAATTACAGTCAGCTGCCTGTCGGGTGCCAGGATCCGCCACGTAACGCATGCACTCAAGTCACACCACAGCGAGTACAAATATGACTCTGTCATTGTCCATGTTGGAGTGAATGACTTGATATGTACCTCCCTGGACTACATGAAAAGAGACATGGAAGAGCTCTTGGATCATGTGGCCCAGGCAGGTATGACCCTAGCCCTGGGTAGCATTCTGCCTTAGCCGAGAATGATACCACAGTATAAGGACAAAATGATTGACTTCAACAATTGGCTAAACTTCTAGTATCATACAAAGGGGATCCAGTATCTGTCTGCCTGGGAAGACATGATCGATAAACCACGATGTCTTGCTAGAGATGGTCTGCACCTGTCACCCCTGGGATTCAGGTTACTGGCTAAAGCTCTTGCCACCCCATATAGTGTCTTTTTTAGGCAAGGTTCAAAGGACAAAACCACCATCGTAACAGATACAAGCATGCAAAATCTGAAGGTAATGCTACTCAATGCTAGAAGTCTAAACCTCAAAATGCACTCTCTCGAGGCACTCTTAAAAATGGAGAACATCGATATCTGTGCAGTAACTGAGACCTGATTCAAGGCTCCAGAGAGCACCCCTGCAATACTAGGCTACAACTCTTACCACACTTTTCGACCACAAAACCAAGACCAAAACACTAAAGGTGGAGGAGTGTCCATATTCACCAAGGATATTCACACCTCCAGGCAAGTTGCCCAACACAATGCATCTGAAATTCTCCAGGTGCAACTAACACTAGGTAAGACTGCAATCCAAATTGTAGCTTGCTACAGATCCCCCACCATGCCCCAAGATTCCCACTACACCTTTCTAAACATACTGGAAAATATTAAGATACAACCAAACATCCTAAAACTGGGTGATTTCAACCACCGTGCCATTAGCTGGGAAAACTACTCGGGTATCAACACCTTTTCCCAACGGTTCTTGGAATTCATAAATTCCAATGCCCTGGATCAACTAATCCATTGTCCCACCAGGGGATCCAATATCCTAGACCTGGTCATTACCAACATGGGAGATAGATGCTCCACACCAGTGGTCACCCCCTCATTGGTCACATCTGACCATACGCAAATCACCCTTGACATCCACATCCCACCCCCACCCCCCAGTAAGGAAACCACTGTAAAAAACTTCTCCAAAGCCAACTTCATGCTACTCAAGTCAGAAGTGACAAACTTCATGACACCCATGCAGACAGGATCTGAAAGTTTGACTGCTGAATCCTACACTAAGGCACTGTATGAGCACATCCACTCGTGCATGAATCGTGCCATCCCAAATAGAACAAAGATGCTCTCCTCCAAAAAAAAAGGAAGCCAATCTGGAGGTCCCCTGCTATAAACAAACTATACAACAGAAGGAAGAAACTGTTGCAGAAGAGAGGAAAATCCCAGGATTCAAAAAACTCCCTTACCAGCCTCAGTAAGAAGCTGAGATCCCTTATAAAATCCTCAAAAGCTAGTTACAAAAATAAAATTGCCAAAGATTCCAAAGACAACCACAAGGCATTCTATAGTTATGTCAAGAATCTAAATGGCAATGCTCAGATCTGCTCTGAGCTACAACGGAATGGCATTAAATATACTGATCCCAAGGATATTGCCAATATCCTGGCAGACTGATTTAGTGACAACTTCACCCCCCTCTCACCCCCTAAAGGGCCCATCTCAATACCAAAAGATTGCCAAATTCCAGTAATCATGGCCACACAGGTCGAAACCACACTCTCCAAAGCTAAGAATACAGCATCCATGGGACCAGATGACATCCTGGGCTGTGTACTACATGAACTACAAAATGAACTGGCACCTCACCTAAGTGTCATGTTTAATCATAGCCTCACCTCAGGCTTCATGCCCAGTGAGTGGCACACAGCTACAGTTATCCCACTCCACAAGGGGGGATCCACCTTGGATCCCAGAAAATATCGTCCGATCAGTCTGATGAGCCAGATCTGCAAGGGCATGGAAAGCATTATCATGGAACTTATGAAAAAAGACATTGGCAACCTTCAAACACTGGACCCCACCCAGTTTGGGTTCGTGAATGGCCAATCTTGTCTCCTGAACCTGATTGACTTCTTTGAATCAGTCTCCAGAGCTGT
This sequence comes from Protopterus annectens, assembly GCF_019279795.1. Taxonomy (NCBI): domain Eukaryota; kingdom Metazoa; phylum Chordata; order Ceratodontiformes; family Protopteridae; genus Protopterus; species Protopterus annectens. Next base: position 1,887,173,439 of record NC_056733.1, on the reverse strand, counting down.
GGATGAGAGTAAGGAGATCCACACAGCCTATCTGGACCTCGCCGAGGCCTTCGACACCATCCCTCACTCTGGAATCATAGATAAACTTACTAAGCTGGGCATAAATCCCTATGTCACTCGATGGGTTGCTAACTGGTTTACTGACAGAACCCAGACTGTAAAAGTAGCCAACTCCAAATCCAACTCCAGACAAGTGACAAGTGGAGTACCTCAGGGTTCAGCACTGGGACCACTCTTGTTTGGCATCTACTTCTCTGAAGTACAGGCCAATGCTAAGGGACTCTGGCTAGCAAAGTTCGCAGATGACTGCAAACTGTGAGCCATTATTGAATCCCCAAATGATGTGGATATTCTACAAAAGGGCCTTACAGAAACAGATGCCTCGTGCCAGAGCCATGGATTTAAGATTAATGCCAAGAAATGTATAGTTATCCCCTTTGGAAAAAAACATGTACCCATGAATTACAACATAGGTGGCAGTACACTAAACATCGAAAGTGTGATGAGAGACCTAGGGACACAGGTGGGCAGTGGTCTCACCTTCGATTATCATATTGCCACAACAGTCAGGAAATCCTTCTATGTGGCACACCTCATCACTAAGGGCTTTTCATCCAGAAAAAAGGAGGTCATTTTCCCACTGTACTCATCCCTCATTAGACCCATTATAGAGTATAATGCCCCGTTTGGTATGTACCTCACAAGACATCTGCAACAGCTGGAAAGGCCACAGAAATACTTCACTAAAAGAATCACAAGCCTAAAGCAGATGCCATATGCTGATCATCTAAAAAAACTCCAGCTATACTCTGTGGCATATCGTATACTCAGAGGTGAGCTCTGCTTAACATACAAGGCCATGTCAAACCGTGAGCTGTTGGACATGCTCCACTTAAAGAAATCCCAATCCCTCAGAGCCACACGCTCCAGGGATCCAAACCTTGTCATCACAATGAACAAAACATGCTGGAGGGATAGGTTCCTGACCCAGAGACTCCCCGTACTCTGGAATAGACTGCCCATACATGTCAAGCAGAGCACCTCCTTGGCCCTCTTCAAAAAGAACCTTGATGATTGGATGGGATATAGGAAATTCACCCCGGGGATCATGTCAGTCGTCCTGCTAGACAGGGGTCAGGGAAGTAAATTTTGTGGGAAGAAATATCCTGGGAATTGTTATGGCTGGGCTTGTATAGGCCCTACGGCCGATAGACTAGTACCAACCTATGAACCTATGAATCTGCACTGTCCTGCAATCTCAATACAAAACATCACCCACGTATAGGCAAATGCACAGTGGCATTCGCTGAAAACAGGAGACTCACAGAATTGATGGCTGGCGATATGGAAATCAGCCAAATAATATTCGGCATTCCCATGTTTGCCTAACCATCATTTAGCATTTTGATAGTAAACCGGGTCATACTATTTCACTTTTTCAGCATGAAAACCTGAGTCTGATTACAGAGATAATAAAAAGTATATGCAAACATACAACTATAATCAAAGAATAAAGTACATATCTTCTTTGAAAAAGGGGATAGAATGATAGTACAGCAAAGTTCCACAGAAAAGTACGAGGAAGTAGTAGTTATAAAAAAGTGTGAATGCCTCATTTATTTTATTGCTTGTAATGAGAATGGAAAATACTGGGATGAAATCAGAGGCATTTCTTCAAAAAATTCTTCAGTGAGACTTTACTGAATATTGACAGTGTTTGTGAGGTCTCCAACCAACAGGTTGTCAGTGAAATGTCTGCAGTACACATGAGGTGTACTAAGAGAAATTTTTCCAGAAGCAGTTGTGTAAGTGCAAGAAAGTAATTGTCTGAGTTGAAAACATCCTGGCAAACTGACTGATGGAAATTTACCTGTATCATAACAGCACTGGAAACGCAGACAACATAGTCTCCCAAATACACTACATATGAAAGAATGCAAAAAATGTCTGCAAGATACTGAGACAGTACCACTGACAGAAATGTGACTCAACTGCATGTTGATAAATGTGCTGCTACTGTATTAAAAGGGTGTATGGTACTGTACATTCAAACATTCTTCTTCCCGGTTAGGGGTCGCCACAGTGGATCACCTGTCCACTCATGATTGGCAGTGGAGTTTTATGGTGTCGAGTTGCCAGCCCAGCACCCAACCTTCCACAGAAGGCACACACACTCACACCTAGGGCCAATTTAGAGTGTCCAATCCACCTACAGCATGTCTTTGGGATGAAACCGGAGCACCCGGAGGAAACCCACGTGACCACAGGGAGGACATGCAGACTCCACACAGAAGGAACCCCAGCCAAGAATTGAACCAGAGAACCTCTTGCTGTGAGGTGACAACGCTAACCATTGCACCACCGTGGCCGCCCATTGTACATTCAAACATTAAAATAGTAAAATACTGAAATTTCTTTGGATTTTGAAGGTTAACCAAGTTTAGTAATTAGTTTTCGACTGAAGTAGCGCCAGGGATGCAGTCTAGAAGGATCTTGTTATCAAATAACTATATTCATTTGCAAATCTTAAGTCAGCTGTTCATGTCATTAACTTTGTTAACAGCTGGCTCAAGTTACTGAATGTTCACTTAACATCCAGTTTTCTAAATGTGAGTATTGCTAGAAAAGGAAAGTGGGTGTATATGTGGTGTGATAGTGTGTGTGTGTGTGTGTGTGTGTGTGTGTGTGTGTGTGTGTGTGTGTGTGTGTGTGTGTGTGTGTGTGTGTGTGTGTGTGTATGCTCACTCGAATGTGTGTCTGTGTTCTGCTTTAAAGTGTCTAGATTAGGGGTACTGTTAGGAAAAGGGGTTTTCTTGAGGTCATCTAGGGGTGGATCAGTATCGGGATTAAGATTAGAGCTAGCACACATGAGTAAAATGGTGTAGAGGGGCTAGCCAGGGTGGTGTGCCTAAAACTATTGTACACTATGGAGAATGTGCTGATGGAGCTAGTGCATACAGTGAATATCTGTCTTTTTATGCTGCCATATTTATATACCAATTGTCACAGAGTGCAGAAAGTAAAGTGTATAAGGTAGTGCTAAAAAAATTGCCTAGACCAACAAATGAAACTGTAAATACAAGTACCAGGAAGAGGCAGGACACTAACACATTGTGGAATATGTGCTTATCCTGATATTTTCCACTATCTGTAAAATAAAGTATCTTTATTATAACAAAGCATTACCACTTCACTTTGTGGCTAAACCCTATATTCTTTATGTTTTTAGGTAGAAGATGAGTACCCGCTCCGACTCTGGAAAGCATCCACTGAAGTAGGAGCTCCTCCAGAGAAAATCCTACAGCGACTACTAAAGGAACAACATATGTGGGATGTGGATATGCAGGAATCTGAAATCGAGTCTCTGTGTGACACTGCAGATATCTATCGCTTTGTAACACAGAGTCTAACTCCACAGCCGCCAAGAGAATATTTAGTGTTGAGGTAAGACAGAAGTACGACTCCATAACCTGCAAGCTGTCAGCACCTAAGAGAATGATAACTTAAGAAATGAATCAGCCACATTGTCTTAAAATATAAAAAGCTTCTTACACTTTATCACAGTCATTAGAAAACTGAAATTTGTAATCACTGAATTCCTAAAGAGGTGGTACTTGATAAAATTTGAACATCATGCACTAGTTCACTAATTTCCATACAGAAGACTGCTCCTTTGTTAAACAAACAAAAAAAAAACGTGCTTCATATCATCTTTTTAGACAGTCTCATCAATCTTTCCCAACTCTTATGGAATGTTTCGATCATTTCTGTAGAAAAGTCTTTCTTCAAGCCATACTCATTTTTCAGGGGAATATATCTGATAATACATTCCTTGTTTATCTATTTAGGTCACTTACACCAAATGGCAAGGGATACAGGTTAAGATGTCCCTAAACCCATATTAGGAGTCTGCTGTTGAAAAGGTAACCAGTGAAAGTAGAAAGCAGGACAAGTGGAGTTTACTACCCACATAGCTGTTTGTATAAACAGAACATCCTGCACCTGTCGTTCTTCCAGTTTATGTCCACCGTTTAGATGGCTTTCTGTGCAGCCTAGTACATATGTAGGAGTATTTTCTCTGGCCATTTAAATTAACTAACGTGTTAAAGGACTTCAAGGGTTAACATATTTATTTATTTGTTTGTTTATTTATTTAATTATTTTTGCTGTTGGCATGTTCAGTGAACCACACTGTCATATTTTTCTGATGAAATTACTGAACTCTGCCATTAAAGTTATAGTAATAATCATATGTATGGCAATGTATAACTATACTTAGAAAGAATTAAAACTGGGACTATGAACCAGCTGCACTGGTACTGAGACAGGAACCTTGGTTACAACCCAAGTGACCTAAGGTCAGATAGGAGGTTGACTACCACAGGTGACACCATGAAGGTGTATAAAGCAGTCACAGGCAATAGATAATGAGTGGAACAATAAACATAACTGTTCTGTGGTACTGCTTCTAAAAATATTTGATATACTTGGGTGAATATAACATGACAAACCCCAAGATAAATAATATAAATGCTTACCAGCATATTTAATTTTGGGATTACCTGTTTAACTGTTGTAGGCTACCCACACTCAAGTGTGATAGACATTTCTGTGCATTTAAAGTGTTTTTTATTGTATCTGCTTTATTTTCTGAAAAAAAAAAAATACTTGTTTTTCCACCTTTTTAAACTAGTATAGTCCAGTTTTCAGGTTAGTGCTGAATTCAGGGCTGTGTTACAAGTTCCTGTGTTTGCCCATACCTTACTTGGATAGAAGGAAGTTTCTCTGTTCACCTGTGAGAGAGGGGAGTGTTGAGCAGCCTATCTGTCCCTGGAGGAGTGGTTTCAGCCCAGAAATTAGTAGTTTATTTGCTATTGTGGGATAATTTCTATCTCTTTCATTTCCCTGCTATAAAACCCACATTTGCGCAGTTTTGCACACCAGGCAGAGTCAGTTAACTGGGGTATAACTATTCCCGGCTCCACAAAGTCTACTTTTCAATTTTTCCCTTGGAACTAGACAAACTTTCAACTTAAGCACTCAAACCATTCACTTCTCAACCCGGCACTTGCTCAAAACTCATAGCAAGCACTAATAAACCTTAGTACTAGACCCCCTATACTGTAGAGAAGGACAAAATTCTTTATTCGACCTTACCAGTCAATCAGTAAAACAGTTCACTGTACCTATGCAGGCATGTCCAAAGGCAGTTTCAGGTGTACTCTCCGGTCCAACTGGTGAATCTGGGCATTTTGAGGCAATGTTACAACTGCTTCATGTACACAGACAACCCTCTCCTCCTACCACAATACACTAATACATGCAGCAGATGCAATTATACAGCCAAACTGGAGACTAAGCTGTTTCAACCCAAGACTGGACCAGGCAGTCAAGAGGAGAAGGGAATTACTTGCATCACACCACCAGTCTCAGATAGACCTATGAAAACAGCACCAGCAAAAAACACACATAAATACACAAAAACATACTCAGAGGCTCTAAATAAAAATCTGCAAAAGCAACAGAGACTTCCAAAGCAAACATCTAAGCAACCTCCACCCCTAAACACAAACCATGAAACACATACTTCACAAAACCAGTGTGCCATGCAATCACAGCCCTTAAGGCAAAATAACATACCCAGTACACTAGTAATAGGTGACTCTATAGTCAGGCACACTGATGTCCCACTCACCAGACTGAACAAGGAGAAGGTTACTGTTAGCTACCTGTCGGGTGCCAGGATCCGCCACATAACACAAGCACTCAGGTCACTCCAGAACAAGTACAAATATGACTCTGTGATTGTCCATGTTGGTGTGAATGACCTGGGCCGTACCTCCCTGGACGACATGAAAAGAGACATGGAGGAGCTCTCTGATCATGTAGCTCAGGCTGGTATGAGCCTGACCCTGAGTAGCATTCTGTCCACAGCAAGAATGATACCATGGTATAAAGAAAAAAATTATCAATTTCAACAATTGGCTAAGCTTCTGGTGTTATTCAAAGGGGATCCAGTGTCTGTCAGCCTGAGATGACATGCGCAAAAAGCAACGCTGCTTCGCTAGAAACAGCTTGCACCTGTCACTCTTTGGCTTTCGAATACTGGCCAAGGCTCTTGCCACCCCCATAGTGCCTTTTTTAGGCAAGGCTCAAAAGACAAACCCACCACCATCAATAGCACAAGTAACAAAAAACTGAGGGTAATGCTACTCAATACCAGAAGTCTAAACCTCAAAATGCATGCACTCGAGGCACTCCTCAGTATGGAGAAAATCGATATATGTACAGTAACAGAAACCTGGTTTAAGGCTCCAGAGAGTACCCCAGCACTACCAGGCTACAACTCATACCATACATTTCGGCCACAAAACCCAGACCGAAATACAAAAGGTGGGGGCATATCCATATTCATCAAGGATACCCACACCTCCAGGTTAGTGGCACAGCGCGATGCTTCAGAGATCATCCACGTGCAACTAACAATGGGAAAAACTGCAATCCAAATTGTAGCTTGCTACAGATCACCCACCATGTCCCAGGACCCCCATTCCACATTTCTGGAAACACTGGGAAACATAAAGGTCCTACCAAACACCCTGATATTGGGTGATTTCAATTACCCAAACATTAACTGGGAGAACTACTCAAGTACTAACTCCCTTGCCCAACATTTCCTAGAATTTATAAACTCTAATGCCCTGGATCAACTGGTCAACACATCCACCAGAGGTGACAACATATTGGACCGGGTCATCACCAACATGGGCAATCGGTGTTCTATACCCGAGGTCAACCCCTCGCTGGTTAGATCTGACCATAAATGAATCACTCTGGATATCCACATTCTGCCCCCACCCCTGGTCAAAGAAACCACCGGGAAAAGCTTTACAAAAGCAAACTTCACATTACTTTAGACCAAGGTGGAAAGTTTCAAAGCTCCCATGCTAAAGGATAACACTGTCCAGGCTGCAAAATCCTTTACAAATGCACTCTACGGGCACCTACAAGAATGCATGGATCATGATATCCCAAGCAAAACAAAGACTCACTCCTCCAAGAAAAGAAAACCAGTCTGGTGGACCCCTGCCATAAACAATCTATACAACAGAAGGAGGAAACTAGTACAGAAAAGAGTAAAATCCCAAGAAGGGAAGACATCACTGATCAGTATCAGCAAGAAACTACAATACCTCATAAAATCATCCAAGGATAGCTTTGAAAGAAAAATTGCCAAGGACTCCAAAGATAACCACAAGGCATTCTTTAGCTATGTCAAGAATCTAAGTGGCAATTCTCAGATCTGCTCAGAGTTAGTGCAGAATGGCAAAAAATACACTGAACCGACCGATATCACCAACATCCTGGCAGACAGGTTCAGTGCAAACTTCACCCCCCTCTCTCCCCCAAAAGGGCCCATAACCATACCAGAAGAATGTAGTGCCCCTGAAATCACACTCAGGTTAAAACAGCCCTCTCCAAAGTCAAAAATACAGCATCAATGGGACTGGATGGTGTCCCAGGCTCTGTCCTACACGAGCTCAAAGATGAACTAACCCTTCACCTAAACACACTGTTCAAACTCAGTCTCTCTACAGGCTACGTGCCCATAGAGTGTCACACAGCAATGGTTATTTTGCTCCACAAAGGTGGAGCCACAACAAACCCCAGGAACTATCGCCCTATAAGCCTGACTAGCTTGGTCTGCAAGGCTATGGACCGCATCATCATGGATCTCATTAACAGAGACATTGGGAACCTCCAAACACTGGACCCTACCCAGTTCAGCTTTGTTAAGGGCAGATCATGCCTCCTAAACCTGGTGGACTTTTTTGAGACAGTTACCAAGGCTATAGATGAGGGAAAGGTGATCCAAACAGCCTACCTAGACCTTGTAAAAGACTTCGACACCATTCCCCATTCAGGTATTATAGACAAGCTCACCGGCCTGAACATAAACCCCTACATCATGAGATAAGTTGCCATGTGTTAGAACCCACATGGTGAGAGTTGTGGGAGCTAGGTCTGACTCTAAACCAGTTATAAGTGGCATTTCCCAGGGCTCAGTCCTAGGAACCCTCCTGTTCAGCATATACTTCTCAGAGGTACAGGCAAGCACAGGAGGACTATGGCCGACCAAGTTCACAGACGACTGCAATCTAGGGGCTATAATTGACTCTCTGGCTGACACAGACATGCTCCAAAAGGGTCTCACTGAGACAGATACCTGGTGCCAAAACCATGGCCTCAAGCTAAATGCCAAAAAGTGCATAGTCATCCCCTTTGGAAAAAACATAGTACCCACAAACTACCACATAGGTGGTAGCCCCCTAAATACGGAAGACATAATAAGGGATCTGGGGACCCAAGTAGATAGTAACCTCTCCTTTGACAATCACATTGCCAAAGTGGTTAGAAAATCCTTATATGTGGCCCACCTAATCACAAAAGGGTTTTCATCCAGATCAAAGGAGGTCATTGTTCCCCTCTATGCCGCACTCATCAGACTCATCATAGGGACAAACCTTACAAGACACCTGCAACAGCTGGAAAGATCACAGAAGTACCTCACCAAGAGGATCACTGGCCTCAAACAGATGCCCTATACAGCTCATCCGAAGAAACTCCAACTGTACTTGGTTGCATACCGCCTACTCAGAGGTGATCTCTGCCTGACATACAAGGCTATGTCCAACCCAGATTTGATGGACATGCTCCACCTAAAGAAAACCATATCCCCTCGAGCCACACGCTCTAGGGATCTAAACCTCACCACAACAATAAATAGGATGTGCTGGAGGGATAAATTCCTGTCTGAGAGACTTCCCATGCTCTGGAACAGGATTCCAATCTACATTAGGCAGAGCTCTCACTAACCCTCTTCAAGAGAAACCTTGACGAGTGGATGGGAAACAGAAAGTATACCCTGGAGATCACTTCAATGGCTCTGCTGGACAGAGGCACAGGGAACTAATCTAAGGGGGCGGTGAAAGCCAACACTTTCTGGCTAGGCTTATAAATGCCTTTGAGCAGATAGCCTAGTACCTACCTATGAACCTATAAGTAAATAATTTCATTAGGAATTTATGTGACACAAAATTATTGCACTATATATTTGCCTAATGCTTCCATGAAATAACTGAGAAGATCAGAAATCCAAAAATCATTTGAATGTTTAAAAAAAAAGTATGTGAAGTCAGTTTTGAATTTTGTATTCATGTGGAAAACAAAGTCCCCTACACAAAAAAATACAGGGGCAAAGCCCCCTGCATCCCAGCAATTAGCATAATTAACTATGAGCTCAGCTATGAATTTAACTACTACATTTCCCTTAACATGTTTATACCTCTCTCAACTTCTCAGTGAAAGTCCACAAAAATAATCAATCCCCGGGATTCATGAAGCTCAGCACAAGGACGGAGTTAGCCTTGCACCGACCGTGCGGCGTAGAGATGGCGCAGCAGCACCACATGCATATTAATGAAGGCGCGCTGCCGCAATGTCCACGTGCACAGGAAACGTGCGTGAGTGCAGGGGGCGTGTCTAAGCGCTGCACAGAGGCATGAACATGTTGGCTGCAGACGTGCAACCTAAAATGCTGACTAGTGCAGCCTGCCTCTAATAATAATCACTCCTGTCAGTGTCCGTGGATACTGAAATGTATGCAAAGCATACAAGACAGTTTTGTGAACACCAAAATAAAAAGTAAACACAAAGGCACATAGCTGAATATTGAGTCCCCGTCCCTCGAACAAATCAGATTTAAAACCCCATGCCCGTATTCCATTGTAATGGTGATTGTTATACCAAGTGGAAGAGAAATGCAGTGTGTTAGCATACCGCTGCCCTTTGCTAAGCCTAGCCCAATGGTTAGGGTTACCACCTGTCCCACTTTGTGAGGGACAGTCCCTCTCTGGGAAGTTGTGTCCTTACCAAAACCATTAAAAATGCTAAATGTCCTGCGATTGTAGGACATAATTATGTCCCATATTTTATGTAATAGTTCCATGCAATACTTATTTCTGTATGTAAAATACCTAAATGTTACAAAGAAACAGAATAAGCAACTAACCAGCTACAACAATAAGCTTTCATTTAGGTATAAAACTAAAGTACTATCCTTTGTACTAACCGTGGGTATGTGCTGGCCTGTAAAATCTGATGTGTGTCCTGAAAATGTCCCACTTTGGCCATTTGAAAAGGTGGCAACCCTACCAATGGTCAGAGCATTCACTCAATATCTGCCTATTCGCAGTCCAAGTCATCCTTGTCTGGACAGCCCAAAGATGAAAGGGTATTACCCGGGTCTACCTACCATGTCATGAAAGATAAGTATTTGCGTGTACCTATGTGCGTGAAGTACAGCATGTGGAAGATCAAAAATGCTAGGGTCGTCCTCACAACCATATTGGTACCAGAGATATGTAGTGTACGCAATGTGTTCTGTTGTCTGTGCCATGGGCCATCAACCAGAGAAGGGATGGATGGTGTGTGTGGAATATGGGGATGGGGGGTGAGGGGTAATGCAATAATTCGCCAAGGGGAGACTGGGTCAGATGCACAATAGGTGAACTGGAGGTGTACAAGGAAGCAGTGGGTTAATCAGAAAGAAAACCAAAGAACAAGCATTAACATTCGCAATACAACCTGACAGGCCATACTGTACAACACAATCCCACAAACATATGAATATTAAAATGTGCGATACACATGTACAGAAACGTTACCGGCTCACACCCACATAATGATCTGGCCTGAACTGAGCCATCCAACCCCAAAACACCTGGACACATAACTGAATACCCATCATCCCCTCCACAGCACACCACCCCCCCCTTCCTGAACGTCCACCAAAACCACCTATACTCAGGCTGCTAGCTTGGCGCAGCCATATCTGCACATAGTGACCCCTACTCATATCTAGTAGGCAGTCTCACCCTAGGCAGTCTCAGGATTGCAAACTATTTATCCCTTGCATGTCTAACCCTACCTCATTTTCGTAAAGCCAAAAGAATAGAGGTCACTGGTCCCCAAAATTTTTGGATATCCCTCATGGGATAAGTATCTGTTCTAAAGATTAGACTTGGTGTCATGACACGATGTCCAGTCCTGTAGACATCTGAACACAAGTTGTATGAGCAGTAGTTGTCCATAACCCTGCTCAGCCTCCAGCCCGTCCTGCAGAACCTACGACTCGGGATTAAACACCTGACCGTGATGCACATCTCCCCACGTGCATTATCGGGAATATATACCTTTCACATTCACATAGCTACACATCACACATAAATGCATATAAGTAGTCAAGTATGTGTCCAATTCATAAATATGTATACTTGCAAATGTATACATATGCATCTCAGAAACATATGAATAGTAACATGTACTATACATATGTACACCACCTGACTGTCACATTTGTTGCCAGTACTGTGGAATGGCTGTAGTAAAGTCATATATCCTAATTACCATCCATAGAGAATGTATCACGGATGGTTTAGTGGTAAAACCAGTGACTATGGTGTTCCTGTTCCCGGGTCCAAGCCATGCAAGGGCTAATTTTATATGATGGCCACAATAGTGGCAGTCGGATATAGGGTGATTAAGGGGCTTTAAAGCAGATGTAAGTAGGGTTACCACCTGACCCACTTTGCGAGGGACAGTCCCTTTTTGGGCAGTTGTGTCCTGACCAAAAATAATAAAATGGCAAATGTCCTGAGATTGTAGGACATAATTATGACCCATATTTCATGTAACAGTTGCATAAAATAGTTATTTCTGTATGTAAAATACCTACATGTTACAAGAAACAGAATAAGCAACTAAACTGTTACAAGAATAAGCTTTCATTTAGGCAAAAACGTAAAGTTCTATCCTTTGTACTGACTGTGGGTATGTGCCGGCCCGTATAATCTGATATGTGTCCCAAGAATGTCCCACTTTGGCCATTTGAAAAGGTGGCAACCCTAGACGTAAGCGGGTATGCAAGCGTGTATGCGCGACGGTAAGTGGCGGTCATTCAACGGTATGGGAAATGTAAATAAGCATGTAGGTGTATATGCATGTGTATGTACATACCGATATATATATATATATGAAGAATGAACAGTATAGCAGTCATAACGAATGTGAAGGGAAACAGCAGCAGAACCCCCCATAATATTTAGTACTGTCATATCAGGTTGGCCAGAGGTGAGCACACCTCTGCATCCCCAACCACAGGCAGGATGCTAAAAGTGGAACTAACTATGTGCCCGTGCTAAGTCTGGCTTTCAAACAGGTACAGGGCAGTCCCAGTCAACAGTCGGATGAGCCGAAAATCGGAAGACTAATTGAACACCCTGGCCATGATATGAACATATGTCCCAGGACTATAAGCTTGGGACGTCTGAATATACTTGGAGTAAGCCAACTTATGGGATGTGTCTAAAGCAGTAGGGAATGGCGCATGTGTAGTAGTGTGGTTTTATATATATCTTACAGAATGAACATGGGAACAAGAAAGCATTCATAACAAATGTGAAGGAAAACAGTGGAACACCTGTATTATCTAGTGCTGATATATCAAGCTGGCCAGAGGTGGCCAAAATCCCTGTGTCTCTAACCACAGGTAGGATGCTAACAATGGGAGTAACCTTGTCCACGTGCTAAATCTGACTTTCAAATGGGTACACGGCAGTCCCGGTCCCCAGTCGGACAAGCCTAAACCCAGATGACCACATGAACACCCTGACAATCAAACACACATATGTGCCAGGACTATAGGCTTTGGAGGTCTGAATATACTTTGAGTGAGTCAACATGCAGCACGGGTCCAGAGCAGTAGGGAATGGAGCTTGAGTAATAGTGCAGTTTTCCTAACAGGAAAATGGATGCCTGCTGTGTTAGTGAAGTGTTGAGGCATGTGTTCGGGTAACTATGAACCATGGGTATACATATAAATGAAGCAGAACACCAATAGTGTAGTAGTTAGAGCATCTGACTATCGAGCAGATGTTGCCGGTTCAATTGCAGCACACACCCTTTATGACGCGTAATGCATATACGAGCATATCTTGCTAAATTTATGCTGTATAATGATATAATACCATTGAAATGTGAACTGGGGTGATGTATCACAGAAAAATGTAGAAGGTTTTTGCATGACGTGAATCGGCAGTTAAACGGAAAACCGCAGCTAAAAAGTGTTGTACTCACCCTTTGTCCAACGGCCCTTGTTCTGCCCAGCAACACAATAAACCACGTCGGCCAGGCCTGATGCCAGGATCCTACACATTACAATCAATGTGATTTACCACTAAGCCATGGCAGTTATACCTAACTTCGATGTTATCACAAACATAGCAGACAGCGCAGTCAGTCAACAGTATGATCAAAGTAATTAAATCATATAGATGTGTATGCATGTGTACGTACACACATATATGTGTATATATATCTATATCTATATATATATATCTATATCTATATATATATATATATATATATATATATATAAATACATATATATGTAGGGCAACCACCTGTCCCACATTGCGAGAGACAGTCCCTCTTTGGGCAGTTGTATCCTGTACAATTAATGTCAAATGGCAGATGTCCTGAGATTTAATAACAAAATTATTTGCTGTATTTATGAAATAGTTGCATAAAACAGTTATTCTGTATCTGAAACACCTAAATGTTATAAGAAACAGAATAAGCAACTAAAATGCTATAAGAATAAGCTGTTTTGGCCATTTCAAAGGGTGTTAACCCTAAATATATATATATATATATATATATATATATATATATATATATATATATATATATATATATATATATATATATATATCTACAGAACGAACATGGGAACAAGAAAACATTCATAACAAATGCGAAGGAAAATAGCAGTGGAACACCCGTATTATCTAGTGCTGACATATCAAGCTGGCCAAAGGTGGCTAAAATCCCTGCATCTCTAACCACAGGTAGGATGCTAACAGTGGGAGTAACCTTGTCCATGTGCTAAATCTGACTTTCAAATGAGTACAGGGCAGTCCCAGTCCCCAGTCGGACAAGCCTAAACCAGGATGACCACATGAACACCCTGACAATCAAACACACGTATGTGCCAGGACTATAGGCTTTGGAGGTCTGAATATACTATGAGTCAACATGTAGCACGGGTCTAGAGCAGTAGAGAATGGCGCATGTGTAGTAGTGCAGTTTTCCCAACAGGAAAATGGATGCCTGCTGTGCAAGTGAAGAGTTGAGGCGTATGTTCGGGTAACTATGAACCATGGGTATACATATAAATGAAGCAGAACACCAACAGTGTAGTGGTTAGAGCATCCGCCTAACGAACAGGCATTCACGGTTCAAGTTCGACTATAGCACATATCATTTTTCTTGTGGAATGAATGTCGTTCTGCTGTAAAGCCGATATTAAAATATGTAAAAGGGAACGTGTGTATCGCATGGGACTATTAACCAGATCCCTTCAATCAAAGTGGTACTGTCATAATGAATAAGGCACAAGTAAGCACAAATAAGCGGCAGTAAACATATGTAACGCACAGTAAGCATATGCAAGTGCGCCTGCACGTGGGTATAAGCAGTGCCCAGCATAGGAAATGTATATATGTATGTACAGATGTAATATATATACATATATATATATATATATATGAAGAATGAACATCGTAACAATAAAGCATACACAAGGGATGTGAAGAGAATCAAGAGAAAATATGGTATTATATAGTGCTAAGACACTGACCGGTTCAACTCTCAGCTAGAGCGTCTTCTGCGTGGAGACATGCGTGAATGGGCGTGCCTTCGTTGAAGGTTGTGCGTCAGGGCTGGCAACTCGGTACGTAAAAATCAACTGCCAATCTTTAGCAGACCGGAGTTCCGCTGTGGCGACCCCTAACCAGGAAAAGCCGAAAGACACAACAACAACATAGTGCTGTCAGCGTATGTCATAAAAAGCAGTCCAGGAGGGAGCACAGCACTACTATTCACACCACAGGCAAGGTTTTACCAGTGGGAGTAATATCGTTGAATTGCTAAGTCTACTTTACACACAGACGGAAAGTAGTCCATGCTTGGACCACCAAAAATTGTAAAGCGCAAATGGCCATAATCCATAACCCCAGGAAAGGCATGTATGTGCAAATATTAAATGGCGGGAGAGCCTGTGAATACACGAGGTGGGACAAAATATGTGTAGGGCCCCAAACGCTCTGGAGAGGGCAATGTGTAAAGGTGTGTCAGGGCTGCGATAAGTGGATAATGGAAGTTACGCATGTAAATTCAACACGGGTGGGGTGGAGGAACTATGGGTATGAAATTATGGATCCAGGCATGCCAGGGTTGGATGGCCCGGTTCTAATTGGACCGCCCCATGGAGATCAGCTAGTTCGTAATAGGTATATATATGCATACACACATGCAGACAACAATATGTAGAAGTACATTCTCTGTAACACATGCATTCCATTTGTTGACATAAATAATAGGAATGTGCACATACAAACATCAACAGTAGATGGAA